>NC_069505.1:806497-836497 GCF_027579735.1 Bombina bombina
AAGTAGGGTCACTAACCTGTTCTTGTCTTGCAGCTAGAGGGAGATGTTACAGAGCCTATATTAGTGACTGCAGGCAGGAAGTAGGGTCACTAACATGTTTCTTGTCTTGCAGCTAGAGGGAGATGTTACAGAGCCTATATTAGTGACTGCAGGCAGGAAGTAGGGTCACTAACCTGTTCTTGTCTTGCAGCTAGAGGGAGATGTTACAGAGCCTATATTAGTGTCTGCAGGCAGGAAGTAGGGTCACTAACATGTTCTTGTCTTGCAGCTAGAGGGAGATGTTACAGAGCCTATATTAGTGTCTGCAGGCAGGAAGTAGGCTCACTAACCTGTTCTTGTCTTGTAGCTAGAGGGAGATGTTACAGAGCCTATATTAGTGACTGCAGGCAGGAAGTAGGGTCACTAACCTGTTCTTGTCTTGCAGCTAGAGGGAGATGTTACAGAGCCTATATTAGTGTCTGCAGGCAGGAAGTAGGGTCACTAACCTGTTCTTGTCTTGCAGGTTGGAACAATGGAGAGGTCTCGTCGCACTTCTAAGGCTCCAAGGCACTTGGTGGAAGATCAGGAGGCACCTGCAAAGAAGAAAAAGCAGCAGCTACTACTTTGGGTGATGTTATCCTCCCTTCAACTACTGTACCTTCTGCTATGCCCTTTTCTTTTGCCACCTATTCTCTTTTGTCTTCCTTTGCTTCAGCTTCTTCTCCTTTTCTGCCTGCCTATTCTCTAACCTTCCCTTCTTCCTCTTCCTTTCTTTCTGCTATTTATTCTTCCCCCCTTTCTTTCCCTACTGTTTCTTCCTCCTCTTCCTCAGCTGTCCCTGTCTTTTCTCCTATTCCCTCTGTCTCTTCTTACCCCCTCTTTTATCCCCCTTTGGCTGCATCCTCTGCCCTTTTGAGTGTTACCCTTCCTCCCCCTCTTAACCCCTTTAACGTTAGCCACACCACAGGTCCTGTTTGGGACCACATGTCGCCACTTTTACTGGAGGACACGGCTGTGTCTGACAGATCCACCTCTCCCCCTCTGACTCCAGGATGTCTAGTGGAGGAGAGGCAGATCGTGGCGCACATGCGGCAGGCTCTATAGAGACGTTAGGGATCAGGGCCATCCGCCATCTTTGCGTGTTGTGGCTTAGGCCCCGCCCCCGACTAGTCACGTGGGCATCCTCTGAGCTTGGCGCCATCTTGCGCCATTGAATTGGCTGTGCGGGGAGCGGAGGCTGCTAACAGGGGCTCTTCAGGGTGGCGGTCATTGTCACGGATCCCCACAAAAGTAAGTGGGGTATCCGGAGTCGGCGGTGACCACTAGGGGGGAGGAGGTTCCAATTTAAAAGGGGCAGTGTGGCGGTAGTAAGCGGAAGCAAACCAGGAAGACCGTAGCTGGGGCTTATAAAGGTAGCAGCAAGGCTGGCATAAAAAAGAGAGTTCACTCTGTAAAATTGACACCGTCAGGTAGGGGTGTTGGTGTTAAAAGCGGGTACATGAATATTTTGTCTAGTCTTAGAAAAAGGTTGCTAGCAAGGGGTTCACGCAATTATCACAGTGTAGGTGGTTTGGAGCAACAGGTTCAGGGTGTTAGGGGCCTCATCACTGATCCAGTGATACCACCACTTGCACTTTTATTTTGCAGGTCCCCATGGCGTTGTCAGCAGCAGCATCCGAAGGGGAGGCTTCTTCTTTGACTCAGGCCCAAGTTGGGGTGACAGCAGCTTCAGCAGGACCTGTATGAAAAGCAAGACCTCAGGCCCACCCCGTTAGTGTCTATGCCGGCGTCATCTGGAGTCAGTGTAACGGCTGGAGCTGGTGAGTCATCATTTACACGTAGACCACAAAATAGGGATGAGGATAGTTATTCCATGGGTGACTCTGACAGTTCCACGGGATTTAAGGATAAAGGGGCAGCGCAAGCTATTTAGTTACATCAGGAAAATAGCGGATGTGAAAGGGGCCAATGCCGTGGGCCCCGTTAATTTAGGGGCGTCAGCAGGGGCTCAGGGAATAACAGGCTCTAGTTCTCTGTCAGGTAGCCAAGCAAGTTCCTCCAAGTCACTTGTGGCAAGCACATCTGACACTTATCCATGTATAGTGCATTTGCTGCATTCTTATCTTAAACCGCGTATAGCCAGGCGCATTAGAGAAGGGAGGTACATTAAGATATTTGAGCTTTCTAGGTTGGCGCAAGATTTGAAGGAAAGGGTCAAAGAGGGGACAGGAGATAAAAAAGTTAAGAGGCCTGAGACTTATGAGGAGTGGATGCGCTGCTTCCCCGTGTTGGCATCCTGTTACTTGGAGGCTAACCCTCAGCATAACCTTAATATCCTCAAATATATGGAAGTCATGGATGACATTCATACCAGAGGAAGAGGGACAGCATTGCGTCATTATGACGCCAAATTCAGGTGTAGATTAGAGTCCAATCCTATACTTACTTTTGGGATGAAGGAGATAGATCTGTTTTCGGGTCTAGAATTATCAGATAGTGTAGCCATGGTGCCAGCAAGGTCTGCAGTGCCAAACATACCGAATAGACAGTTCCGGGGTCGCGGAGGGAGAGAGTTTTGGCAGTTTCAGGACAAGCAGTGTGACAAGGGTTTACACTGTCTTTTTCAGCACATCTGCATCTATTGCGGTGGGCCCCACGCAGGGACATACTGTTCGTCGTGAGTCAGGTGGGGGGAGGGCTCCATTTAGATCGGCTCCTGCGGGAAAGGGTCCATACACCCCTGAATTTAGGGGAAATTTGTAGCTTGCTTAGGGCTTATCCTGACCAGGTGGCAGGCCTCCTTAGGTCCGGGTTATCATTAGGTTTTCGCATTCCAGTTAGGCATCCTGTTTCCCCCTTTCCTGCGGTTCATAACCTAAAATAAGCTGTTCAACACCCCCAGGCTGTTGCAGAAAAATTAGCGAATGAAGTAGACTTAGGGAGTATGGCGGGTCCTTATTCTTGCGTCCCCTTAGAGAATCTAGTTATCTCCCCACTCGGAATAGTGCCCAAGAAGGAGCCAGGGAAGTTTAGGCCGATTCAACATTTGTCTCACTCGGAGGGAGCGTCTGTGAATGATGCTCTTGAAGAAGGAGACACGTCAGTATCATATCAGTCCTTTGAATCTGCCCTGGCGGTCATTCAAGGGCTTGGTCCAGAGGCAAAGATGGCAAAGGTGGACATCGAATCAGCCTTTCGCCTCCTCCCTATTCACCCGGAGAGCTTCTACCTGATGGGGTGCATGTTCCAGGATTGGTATTACGTGGATCGCTGCTTGCCAATGGGTTGCATAATATTGTGCGCATATTTTGAACTGTTTAGTTCTTTTCTGCATTGGGCGGTGGTTCACGAGTCCGGGCTGGTGCACGTAGCTCATTATTTAGATGATTTCCTTTTCTTGGGGAGGGCGGGATCTGGGGATTGTGCTAGGCTTCTGACTAGCATGCAACAATTTTCCTCGTGCTTAGGCATTCCGCTTGCAGCCGAAAAGATGGAAGGTCCGTGCACGAGCTTTGTATTCTTAGGCATAGATATTGATACTGTAGATGGGTAATGCAGACTGCCGGCACAAAAAGTTGACTCTGCCTTGTCAGCTATCCAGGCCATCAGAGAGACCAGTAGGTCCACACTTCGGGACTTTCAATCTTTGCTAGTCCTATTGAACTTCGCGTCCAGGGTGATCCCCATGGGTAGGATATTTAATTTAACCGGAGGATGGAAGCCGCAACTAGGGGGCTTAGGTTACCTAGGGCTCCTCTTGCGGGAATTCAATGGCATGAGGATCTGGTTGCCCAAACCGGTCAGCAGCCAGCAATTGCACTTGTACACCGATGCGGCAGGGAGTCATGGGTTGGGGGCTTATTTTGAGGGATCTTGGTGCGCAGCCACCTGGCCGGCCGAATGGAGTGGCACAGGTTGGTTAAAAAATTTGGCATTACTTGAGCTCTTCCCCATTTTAGTGGCCGTGGAGTTATGGTACGGGCGATTACAGAACCGGGCGGTCAATTTTTGGTGTGACAATGTGAGTGTAGTTCACGCCATCAATAGGCTGTCTGCTTCTTCCACTCCGGTAGTTAACGTCTTGCGCCAATTAGTTTTGCTCTGTTTGCGGCATAACATTTCATTCACGGCGAGGTATGTTCCTGGGGCACGCAATGTCATCGGGAATGCTCTGTCCAGGGGTCAATGGGATAGGTTTAGGGAAGTAGCGCCCGCTGCTTTAGCTCAGGGTGATGACTGTCCTGCTTATCTCTGGCAGGTGGTGAGTTCTGGGGAACTGCGCTAAGGTTACTACAAGGGTCGCTGGCGGCAAAAACCTGGCAATTGTACCGCAGGTATTGGGGCGGTTGGGAGGAATTTTTGCTCCGGCAGGGGATATCTTGGAGAATGCAGGACACACACAGTTTTTTACAGAGGGTTGCATGAGAAGGGTCTGGCACCAGGCGCCATTGCCAGCCGGGCTGCAGCCATTTCTTTCTTTTCCAAATTGTATGGAGTTTCAGATGTCTCCAAATCTTTCCTAGCTAGTGCTGCTATTAAGGGAGCACATAGATTGAAGGGGGTAACTAAGGACATTAGGTAACCAATCACTAAGGGGAGGTTAGGTACCATGATTCAGGTACTCCCGGCAATCTGTAGCTCTGAGTACGAAGTCATCCTCTTTGCTGCAGCATTTTCCCTCACATATTTCGCTGCGCTGCGTATTAGTGAGTTGGTAGCTCCATCTAAGGGTTCAGCAGGGTCAGCACTGCTTAGGGATCATGTTAGGAATGGAGGGGAAGCTATTTTAGTTTTCGTGGCACGTTCCAAGACTGATCAGACGGGTAAAGGGTAGATGGCTCAATTTGCTTTCGCAGGTGAAGCCATCAATTTGCCCAGTTAGGTTGTGCAGAAGGTTCTTGGAACCTCTTGGCCAGGGGTTGAGGGGGTGTTCCTGGTTCACAAAAATGGGTCATTCTTATCCAGGTTTCAATTTCGTGTAGTCATGAAGAAAGTGGTTTCAAGTTTAGGGTGGGATCCCTCTGTGGTGGCCCCGCATTCTTTCAGGATTGGAGCTGCTACAGAAGCGGCCCTGGCAGGGTCTTCTGAGAGTGAAATTAAGGTTTTAGGTAGGTGGGCTTCAGCCAAATTTAAGAAATATATACGGCCGCTGAAGCAGGACGTTGTTTAGTGGTACTTAATATAGCTCAGGTTTGTTCTGTTGTTGCTTAGATGGGGGAAGCCAGGTTTGTTTTTATTTCTTCTGTTATTGCAGGTAAGGGGCTGCCGTGCAAAAGAGTGTGGATCTTGGGACATTCGTATGCCCATTGGGCAGCTTTGCGTGCAGCAGCAAGTGCAGGAGGCTTGCAGTTGGGGTTGCCGTCATGGAGGCCGGGCATTTGTTGGCTGGGAAAGCGTGGAATGATGTGGTCGGATTTGCCGACTCAAGTGGCGGAGGCCAGAAGGAGGTAGGGGCGTCCCCACGTGATTGTATTACACTTAGGCAGAAATGATTTTGGGACTATGCCCATGGGGGATTTAGCTAGTGTCATGCTAGCAGATATTAGGTGGTTGGCGGCTCAGTTTCCTGGGGTCAAGTATGTCTGGTCACAGATTATTTCTAGAAACGTGTGGAGGCACACAAGTTCCCGTAAAGCAGGTTTTAGGGTGAAGAGGAAGCTTAATAGGGACGTAGGTAGGGCAGTGTTAGCTGCAGGGGGTAAGGTTATCACCCATGACAACATCAGGATTGATTGCCCCGGTCTCTTCTGCAGGGATGAGGTACATCTGTCAGATACGGGTACTAACTTGTTTTTGCACAATATTCGGCGTTCCCTGGCTTCACTTTGTGTTTAGTGGCGGCAAGAGTTCCTTGTCCTCTTTGAGTGGCAGCAGCAGGGGTGTGACATATCTCCGGTTGGGGCAGCCTGGCTGGGTGAAAAGAGGAGGGGGACAGGCGAGCACATTCAACGTCAGCCACAAGGGCTGACGCTCAGTGGCTCCCTGCACGATCCATCCTAGAACGGGTCTCCCATTCCTTTAGGGTGGTCACACCCCTTTCTTAGGAATTGTAGGACAGGAATGTCCTTGCCGGCCAATGCTAAGTTATTATTATTAAGTTATTTAAGTTTAAGTATTAAGTTATTCTTTAATAAATTCAACCCTTGTCCCCGGACGGGGAGGGTTTTTTTTTCTCCCATAACTGGTGTCTGTGTGTTTATTGGGGTTATTGGGTTAAGGGTATTGCATCACATAGCAGGTAAGGTATAGAAAGTTTTACCCTTAAGCACTGTTGGACATCTTCTAATTGCAAAGGAAAGTACGCATGGTGTGTCTTATCTGCTGCACTGTTTCCTTGGTTGACCACTGTGTCTACGATCCTCAACATTGCACATTTTTGTGCTTCTTCAGAAGATCTTGGACAGCACATCTGGAAACCCCTGTCTGCCAGGGAGAGACCTTGCTGATGCAGTATAACTGTCTTGTTGCTGTGCGCAGTCTTGTAATGGGGAATGATTTTTGACAATAAACGGTCTTCAGCAACCTCACCTTGTTAGCAGAGTTTTGCTGTTCCTCACCCAGTTTTATTCCTAAAAAGCTGTTTCAGTTAATGATTTGGTTTCTACCTATTCAAATGATGATCATTAGCACCTGTTTGGTATGATTGTTTTTGTGCCTTGACTTTGCACAAGTGCACCTTGAAGACTTTTTGCAGTTTTGAAGGCAAAGGGTGGTCACACCAAATATTGATTTGATTTAGATTCGTCTTCTGCACACTGACTTTGCATTTTGGTCATGATTTCTATTTTTGAAAGCATTCTTACTTTTTCATACCTGCCTAAAACTTTTGAACAGTAGTGTATATAGAAAGATAGATTTACACATATATTTATCATCTTGGAATATTTCATTTTTATGTAGTGTACAGTATAAGGGTTGTAATTAACATAGGCAGAATTTTCAATATTCAAAGGTAAAGTTTCTAGATATTATATATTTGCTATACAGAACCCATAAAATATATTTATTATTGTTTACTGCCTGATAGCTATGGCATTTAATTAAGTAAAATTGCATTACAAATTATCCAGAGACAGCCTATTAACCACAGTTGTTATGTTTTACACAAATGTTTATTGTTGCAATATCTAATTTATATTGTTATCAACTCACAACACGGCAAACAAGAAATAATAATTAAATCCCAACTAGCTTGGATTCCAGTATATTAGACCTCATGGGAATAAATGTTGCTTTATAATTTATCCCTTGATTGGTTTCTTATTCTTTTACATAAAGGATTTCCCAAAGCTTTATTTATTTTTTCTATTTTAAGTCTCCCCTAATGTAAATGAAACAATAGTAATTAATAGCTTCTTACACAATACTGAGCTACGATAGACAAAAGGGCATAAATCTTTTACATAAGTCTTAATTTTGTATTAATGTATAATTAGTATTAAGATAATTCTGCATTAGGTATTTATTGTTGTCCCTATATATGGGACAACAATAAATACCATATATGCTCGATTATAAGAATATCGGCTAGATTACGAGTTGTGCGTTAGGCTGAAAAAGCAGCGTTAACAAGTCCTAACACTGCTTTTTCACTACCGTTGGTATTACGAGTCTTGCAGGTTTAGGGGCACCGCCCACTTTTTTGGCCTTACCGCAAAACGACTTACGTAAACTTCGTAAAACCTTTTTTCTATGGGACATCCATAGCGCTGGTATTACGAGTCTGTCCTGGGAGGCCAAAAAGTGAGCGGTACACCCTCTATCTCTAAGATCCCTAACGCATTTTAAAGTCAGTAGTTAAGAGTTTTATGGTACAACGGTGTAGCATAAAACTTATAACTAAAGTGCTAAAAAGTACACCAACACCCATAAACTACCTATTAACCCCTAAACCGAGGCCCTCCCGCATCACAAACACTAAAATAAATTTTTTAACTCCTAATCTGCCGCTCCGGACATCGCCGCCACTATAATAAACATATTAACCCCTAAACCGCTGCACTCCCGCCTCGTAAACACTAGTTAAATATTAACCCCTAATCTGCCGCCCCTAACATCGCCGCCACCTATATTATATTTATTAACCCCTAATCTGCCGTCCCCAACGTCGCCGCCACTATATTTAATTTAACTCCTAAACCTAAGTCTAACCCTAACACCCCCTAACTTAAATATAATTTAAATAAATCTAAATAAAATTACTATCATTAACTAAATTATTCCTATTTAAAACTAAATACTTACCTGTAAAATAAACCCTAAGCTAGCTACAATATAACCAATAGTTACATTGTATCTAGCTTAGGGTTTATTTTTATTTTACAGGCAAGTTTGTATTTATTTTAACTAGGTAGACTAGTTAGTAAATCTTTATTAACTATTTAATAACTACCTAGCTAAAATAAATACAAATTGACCTGTAAAATAAAACCTAACCTAAGTTACACTAACACTACAATTAAATAAATGACCTAAATTAAATACAATTAACTAAATTAAATTGGCTAAATCACAAAAAAACCACACTAAAATTACAGAAAATAAAAAACAAATTACAAGATATTTAAACTAATTACACCTAATCTAATAGCCCTATAAAAATAAAAAAATCCCCTAGCCTAAACTAAACTACCAATAGCCCTTAAAATGGCCTTTTGCAGGGCATTGCCCCAAAGAAATCAGCTATTTTACCTGTAAAAAAAATAATACAAACAACCCCCCCAACAGTAAAACCCACCACTTACACAACCAACCCCCCAAATAAAAACCTAACTTAAAAAAATAAGCTCCCCATTGCCCTGAAAAGGGCATTTTCCTTAAAAAGGGCAGTTCGCTCTTTTGCGGCCCAAAGCCCTAACCTAAAAATAAAACACACCCAATACACCCTTAAAAAAACCTAACACTAACCCCCTGAAGATCGACTTACTGTTCTGAAGTCCGGACATCCATCCTCAAGGAAGCAGCAGAAGTCTTCATCCAACCGGGCCGAAGTCCTCAACGAAGCCGGCAGAAGTCTTCATCCAAGCCGGGCGAAGTGGTCCTCCAGACGGGCAGAAGTCTTCATCCAGATGGCATCTTCCATCTTCAAGACATCCTACGCGGAGCATCCTCTTCATCCGGAGTCTTCTTACTGAAGGAAGGTTCCTTTAAGTGACGTCATCCAAGATTGGAACAGCCAATAGAATGCGAGCTCAATCCTATTTGCTGATTGGATCAGCCAATAGGATAGAACTTCAATCCTATTGGCTGATTGCATCAGCCAATAGGATTTTTTCTACCTTAATTCCGATTGGCTGATAGAATTCTATCAGCCAATCGGAATCTAAGGGACGCCATCTTGGATGACGTCACTTAAAGGAACCTTCATTCAGTAAGAAGACTCCGGATGAAGAGGATGCTCCGCGTCAGAAGTCTTGAAGATGGAGCCGCTCCGCGTTGGATGTTTGAAGATAGAAGATGCCGTCTGGATGAAGACTTCTGCCGTCTGGAGGACCACTTCGCCCGGCTTGGATGAAGACTTCTCCCGGCTTCGTTGAGGACTTCGGCCCAGTTGGATGAAGACTTCTGCCGCTTCCTTGAGGATGGATGTCCGTTCTTGAGAACAGTAAGTCGATCTTCAGGGGGATAGTGTTAATTTTTTTTAAGGGTGTATTGGGTGGGTTTTATTTTTAGGTTAGGGTTTGGGCCGCAAAAGAGCTAACTGCCCTTTTAATGGCAATGCCCATCCAAATGCCCTTTTCAGGGCAATGGGGAACTTAGGTTTTTTTAGTTAGGTTGGTTGTGTGGGTGGTGGGTTTTACTGTTGGGGGTGTTTGTATTTTTTTTTAAAGGTTAAAGAGCTGATTTCTTTGGGGCAATGCCCCGCAAAAGGCCCTTTTAAGGGCTATTGGTAGTTTAGTTTAGGCTAGGGGTTTATTTTTATTTTGGAGGGCTTTTTTTTTATTTTGATAGGGCTATTTGATTAGATGTAATTAGTTTAAATATCTTGTAATTTGTTAATTATTTTCTGTAATTTAGTGTTTGTTTTTTTGTACTTTAGCTAATTGTATTTAATGTAGGTCATTTATTTAATTGTAGTGTAGTGTTAGTGTAACTTAGGTTAGGTTTTATTTTACAGGTCAATTTGTATTTATTTTAGCTAGGTAGTTATTAAATAGTTAATAACTATTTAATAACTATTCTACCTAGTTAAAATAAAAACAAACTGCCTGTAAAATAAAAATAAACCCTAAGATAGCTACAATGTAACTATTGTAGCTATCTTAGGGTTTATTTTACTTCATGATTTATTTTACATCATTTTTCTTCATGTAATGAAATGTCAAAGTATTTTTCGGTGGCACGTATCTCGCTAATCTTAAAGAAAGGTAAGGATCCGTTGGATCCTGGCGCCTATAGGCCTATTTCTGTGCTTAACGCAGATTATAAAATATTGACTTCTATTACATCCTCAAGATTAGCCGTATTACTCGAGAATATTATTCATTCAGACCAGATGGGATTTATGAAAAATAGAAATTCGCTTAGGAATATTCGTCAAGTTACCTCTATATTAGACTATATTTGGAATTTGGACCAAAATAAAGATGAGTTCAAAATATATAGGGAAGCAGCGATACTTACGGTTGATGCAGAGAAAGCATTTGATGCAATTAACTGGATTTATTTACAGCCTTAGAGAAATTTGGATTTAAGAACCAGTTTTTGAAATTTGTTTGTAATCTTAATACTTATGTATCAATGGTGTCCTCTCTCCTAATATATACCTGAAGAGAGGAACTGGGCAGGGATGTCCTCTCTCACTGTTACTTTTTAATTTAGCACTCAAACCATTTGCTATATGGTTGAGGGACAATATGTCAAGAATTTTAATGGGTTCATATAGGTTGAAAATCCTTCTCTATGCAGATGATCTGCTTGTTTTTCTTGATAATATTCATCAAAATATTCCCCAAATTCTTCATTTATTTCACTTCTTCTCCTCATTCTCTGGATATAAGATAAATTTCAATAAGAGTGAATTACTATTATTATCTGAAACAGGTCCAAAATTATTACATCAGCCATTTAAATTGGTCGACTCTTTCAGATACCTCGGTATAGTGTTGCACAGAAATCCAGAATAATGGTATAATTTAAATTATGTTCTGACTACTTCGGAAAATTAAAGCTGATCTTGAAACATGGTCTTCGTTGTTAATCTCTATTTCGGCAAGAGTCAATTTGATAAAAACGATCATCTTCCTCGCTTGCTGTACATGTTGCAAAATCTTCCTTATTATTAACTAATAAAGATATTTCTGATCTTTATAGCTGGCAGTCAAAATTCATTTGGGGCAAGCAAAAGCCCAGTATTGCTCTTAAAAAGCTAATGCAAAAACGGTTGACAGCTGGATTGGCATTACCAGACATAAGATTATATAATTGGGCATCCATCGCCAAGATCGCTCTGGAGTGGATTACTGAATTAAATTGGTTTATCTCACATGATTTTGAGTCATATCTTGTAAGGCCATTCTCTTTAAAGGCTATCCTTCATTGTTCATTAAAGAAATTGCCCCTGAATATTGATAAACTGAGATCAATAAAACATATAGTTATTGCATGGCATAAAATCTGCAAAAATGTTAATGTGTCCCCATTGTTTTCTGAGTTTCTCTCTATAATGGGTAATCCAGAATTTATCCCTGGGATATCCCAAGATGTATTTAGAGGTTGGGCGGAACACGGATTATGTTTTGTCCACCACATTTTTTCCTCAAACCAATTAATTACCTCAGAGGCTGTTCTTCAAAAGTTTAGTCTTCCAAGGTCTAATCTATATGCCTACTTTCAGTTGCGTCATTATATATTTTCCCAGAAATGGGATATTGATATTGGCTAAACAGGGGGATCTTCATACAATTAAATTACTTAATTTCTGGAGGGAACACTTTCCTACATTGGAAGAGAAAAGGATTAAACAAAGTTTTCTAGCAGTAGATAAATTACAGATTTCAGTATCCTGGAGCGAATCCCATACAAAATGAATTAATAATTATTATGTATCGCCAGAAAAAATGGCTAGATTTTATCCCACACAATTCTTTGGGTGTCCATGTTGCTCATTTAATAAAGCCAACATTATACATATGTTCTGGTCATGCCCGAAAATCCAACAATTTTGGCAAAAGATTTGGTATTGGTATAGTAAACTATATAAAGACCCGAGACAGTTTACAGTTGAAGATATATATTTTTTAATAACCTCGGAGCTTAGAACTAAAAGTCAGATCAAAAGTTTTAAATACTATTATTCTTACGGCAAGACATCTGATACTGAAAGGCTGAAAAGACCATTCAGCCCCAAGCTTCTCTTTTTTTTAAAAAGATATACAGCATCAGATCTTGTTCGAATCTTATCATATGAAATTTTTAGCTGATACTAGGATAAGAGGATTCCTTCTGGATTGGCTCCCTATAATTACAGCTAACCCTCTCCCAATCCAGAGAGGTATACTTACCCCATTTCTGAATTCTATTCCGTTTGCCGAACTTGTTATATCTAACTTATTTCCCTCAGCTTGGCTGGTACAAACTAGGGAGATAGGTCCCTGATACCAGGATTAGAAAGGTCCGAAATATTAGGCGCTGACCACATGTACTAGTCATAATATGGGAGTATGGTCTGCTTGGCGGGGTGGGGATTGGGGGGGGCGGAGGAGGAGGGGGGATGCGTCAGCCTCACCCTTTTTTTTTCTGTGTTTGTTAGTAGGTGTTATTTTTATTTTAGTTTTTCTTTAGAGAAAACAATTATGGACTTCCGGGGGGCGGCTCTTCAAGATGGCTGCAGGCTTTTTTAACTCCAAGAGAAACCTCTTATGATTTACATTACACGGCCAACTTCTTATGCCATCTGCCTCTCCCTTGACAGAAAAGCTGTCCGGGAACTTTCTGCAGATAGAAGCACTTCAATCTCTTCTTCCCCGGAAGGCATTGTAAAGATATAAAGGATTTAAATCCTGCATTATTTATTCTACTGACACTGTAGAGCAAACCCATGTGCTAAGTTTTATGCATACCTCTGTGACAAGATGGAGCACATTATCTGTAACCTGAATGAGGTATTTACTACATTATTTGACTCCCTGTCAGCAACTATTGAGGATCTTTTAAAAGAGGTACGGAAGTAGAATTTGTAGATCTCCCAGTCAGCTTGGCAGCTCACAAAGCAGACAGAATCTCAGGTATAGACTCTGACCAAGTTTTTCTGGCTCCCAATTCTATAAAACCAACTGAATTAAAATCTCCAGTTTATTCTGCATGGTACGAACCTACAGAGGATCCAGAGTGTTCTATAGCTGTTGTTCTATAGCTGTTGTTCTATAGCTGTTGTTCTATAGCTGTTGTTCTATAGCTGTTGTTCTATAGCTGTTGTTCTATAGCTGTTACTACATTGGTGGAGGAACAAGTATTCATTCCTAATTTGAACATTTTTTGCATTGCATGGAGTGCTGTGGAGGTCAGTGAGGTGCAGAAACAGTGGAAACGGCAGCAGGGCATGGAATGTAACTCAGAGATTCCTCTAGTGCAGCCATGTGAGCAACTCACATCAACATTACAGGAAAAGACTTTACTGGACTTTGACTTATTAACCTTACAGCCCTATCTGTCTGATCTATCAGCCCTTCAATCCCATCCTGCACTTTGGAAGGAAAGGGCAGGCGTGGGTTAATGTAACTTTCATGTGTACTGCCATGTGGGAGTAGAGGTTTTCTCCAGTTAGTTTCTTCAGTTTTTGTTTTATTTCAGATAGACTGCGTGATTCTATGCATTTAAAATAATTATAGTTTCTCCCTGCACCTCGGGAATTGTGAAGGTTGCATTCTGCTTTGTTTCTTGTTCTCATAGGTTGATGTTTGTTATAACCTAATAAGATCTCTATGTTTTTGTTTTCTTTTTACTCAAACAGAATCATCTGAGCAGTTAATATATCAACGCTAAATATGCATTTATTTTGTAGTAGGTGACACATATTGTATATTGGTTTTAATGGGGATGGTGTAAGACAGATAATACCTTGGTTACCCTGCATTTTAATTTAAAATATTGAACTTTCATGTTTATTTAACTATGCTGAGCACTTTTGCAATTCTTTCACTATAATTTATTTATTGGCTAAATGGCAATTTTAGAGAATGCAATAGCCGTCTGTTTGCATCAGTGTTTCATAAAACTTAAATTTGTGACATTCCAGCTCCTTACATATAAAACTGCACTATAGTCTATTACACATTCCATGGTTTGTTCTGTTATGCTGTTTTGTTTAGTTTACACAAAACTAAAACCACAACAATGTGGTACAAGTGAGTACATATGCTAGACCATTCTCTAACCCATATAAGTCTTTTGCAGACCTCAATACAAATATGAGCACTGTACAGTGGCGTAGCGTGGGGGGAGCAACAGGGGCGGTTGCCCCGGGCACATAATTCTGAGGGGCGCTTCCAGCCTCAACTTAGCAAAAGGAAGAAGGGAGGCTAAAAATTCTGACAGGCCCCCAGTTCTGTTCTGCGACCCGTCAGGAATCTGGTGATGCCGTGACTAAGGTAAGGTGTCAGGACCAGACTTACTTATAGCCCTGTTTTTGCCTGATACTAGCAACACGCAAAATGCAGCTTAATTATGGTTCTATTATTACCAAACAAGTAAGTTCCCTTCCAACAAAGGACCCAGAGCCAGAATGCCATGCATTGCCTGGGGCACTTTTTAAGGATCTCTAAGCAGAGGTGGGGGGAGGAATCCTTAAAAAGTGCAATAAATTTCTTTCAAACCCGTGGCACTGGTGGCAGCATGGCTGGGCTCTGCCTTTCTGTTAACCCCAGTTACCTAGTTAGTGGGATGGTGGGGTGATCAGAGACCATACTTTCATGTTTGACCGGATTCTGATTAAAACTTACGCCATCTTGTCCTTGCACAAAAATAGTATATTTGTGACAGTTGACAAAAATGAGACCTTGTTTCCTGTATTTGATTTTTTCCCCTCCATGATCTTCCTAGGGCAGAAGTAGATTTAGGGATTTGTGTGCTGTCTGGCACCAGGATTGTGCTGCTCACCAGGCATTTCACTGTGTTTGTCTCCTATCAAAGAAGTCCTATGAATTCACAATCTTGAATCTATTTCTTGCTGGACTCCTGAGGTGTGGACTTTTACCGATTTTTGGGTTTGGGTGCTCATTGCCTTTTTTATTTACATTAAACCCACCCTTACTGCATTTAAAGTAAAAAAAAAAAACTATAATTTGTGTTAGTAAATAAATTTAACAGCACCCCCCTAAATACCATACACCCTCCCCCCATATATGTATGTAATGCTGGGTTGTCTGTCCCATGCCCCTTTTATATTGATTACTTACAATTGCTATATTTATTAAGGTAGAATATATACCCCACTTTTATATGTCATTGGAACCCAAAAGACAGTCTGCCCAGCAGGGACAACCTTATGTAACAGCTGCCAGCCTGTGCGTCTCCTTTTCCTCTTTTTAACGACTTACCAAAAACCTATTGCACCACATATACAATATGGGTTCCTGCAATGTGGGGGTGGGTGCACCCTGTGGTCTGCAGTATTTGTACCATGAAGTTTTACAGATCAGGACATGTCACCACCAGATGGGGGTTAAGGGGGGCTTTCCCCCATGTGTAAAACGAGAATAAATCTTAAAATTTAATATTGTATATAATTGCCCAGCTCTGGAGAGCTGCAGACAGGGTTTGATCACAGGGGGATAGCACATAATGCTTGCAGGCTTCACCCACTGCCTCTTGTATTGCCAATATATTATTTTCATGGCTTTGTTTGTGAGGCGCTACTGATTAGCAGCTGCTTATGACAAGGGACATATTTTGGGGATATGGGTATCATCAGCAATAACTGTTAGTTATCCAGTAAAGATGGTTAAGGGAGCATTTTGTGGGAGAGGAGACAGTGTCCCTTGCTTTATGTGATCTACCAGGCTTGGGTCTTTGCTTGGTTTGTCCCAAATGTAAGAAGAAGCAGCATATCTAAAATGGGGTTGGGGGGGCGCAATACTTGCCTTGCCCTGGGCACTGACAACCCACGCTACGCCACTGGCACTGTATGCTACTATATCTGATAAAATTGCGTTGTTGTATATCATATTGCATTAGCAATTTTATATTATCTTACACTCTTAATGCCTCCTCCCAATTCCGTAGAAGCATTCTGATTTAAGCCGCAGATTTACGTAAAATAGTATTAGGCTAATAAGATAGATCTTATCATTGTTTTCTATAGCCCAGGTACATATGAAAACTGCTTGGCACCTTTATATGCTATCCCATACCTCTTGAAACTTTGTTACTAACATAGATTGGGTTACTGTACACCATGATACTCGTACTGTGATTCACAGCATTTTTGTGGAGGGGACTACTTATTTCTTGTTTGTGTGTGTAAGGTTATCAAAGGCTAGTTTGGTATGTAAGGAGGATTGGAACACAATTGCAGATAAAGTTGAATAAATTGATTTGTATCACTAAATGAAATGAAATTACACTATTAAATGAGTGAAATTCGAATAAATAGTGAAATCAATAATCTGAAATATTACCCCTTTATAGGGGTTAGAGGATCAATGTATTCGAAATTGACAACAATAATGATAAAATGCGCTATACCTAGAAAAAATGTTGAATCAAATATATGTTTGCAAATATGTCCTTTTTGTTGATATAACAGTTGCAATACTGCAGTTTGATCAAATGATAGAAAGGAACAGTACCTTTAATGGAAGTAAATAAGTCCAATAAGACTTCCTGTGCTCAGGGGTGTTTGTCAGTATTTTCCAAAATTGTTCCAAATAATTGGTTTCTAGGATCCCTTTGGTTCCAGGGAAGTCACTGTGCCCAAACCTTGCTGCCTTTAATCCAGCCTGGTATTCCCAAACCAGGGCTTCGTACGCAGAAACAAGTATATATGGAAAGAGAAGAAATGGCGCAAAAGGCAGGACTCAAGTGAAAGCGTTTAATGACACAGTATAATACACAAATATATATGCACTTACAAGATTAAAATAAGTGTACTGCAATTAGGAGGATCATGGGTGGTACAGTTCTTGTTGCTTCCCACAGCCGGCTTGTTGTAATTGCCGAGCGCTGCTGCACTGGATATGACTGGCAGGTGAATCCGGATACCTTGTCAGCAAGTCCTGTGGCTGTTGTGGGTGCAGGATACCAGGACCCTTTTTCCAGCCTAGATTGTCAGTTCAATACCCTGACGCCTTTCCCCCGGTCAGCGGCCGGGCTTCTTCAAGAGGGATTTAAAAGCGAATGTGTTGAAAAGAGCGCTCTTCCTTTTTGAGTCCGATTCATCCAATTAGAGCTCAGAGGTGTGTGCAGGAGCTCCTATCATATTGCTCAAAACATCAAGCGGAATCTGTCCAATCAGGGCTCAGAGTTGTGAGCCGGAGCTCCTGTAAGATTGCTCCTTAGGTAGATTCAGGCAAATATTGATGCCCGTATGTTTCTAAAATAGCAATACTCAAAGGCTAAAACATCGTGGTTGCCTTATTTATACGGTCATGTCAATAATGTTACAACAAAATAAAAACAATAGGGAAACTTACATTTCTATACTATAACAATTGCTAAAACATATGGGATAAATTGCATTTCTATATTTAACAATTAATAACAATTGGTAATCTTCAAAATTTATAAAAACCTTTGAATGAACGTTGCCAGTGAGAGCAAAGGTTCATTTGCAGTATACGAATTTTATCCAGACATAATTAAACTTGTCATATATGATGTAAATGTTCAAAGTAACTGAGCATATTGCTCCTACATATCTTTTATTAAGATCATTTATTTATAAGGGAAGTGTTGATAATCTAGTAAGGAATGTTAATGCTTTTATGGGGTAACATGCCATAGAGGAATTTTTTATTTTATTATCGATATTCTTGATATTTATTGTTACAGATATTGATTATTGGTAAATGCTTGTTACAAAAATAATAATGGTAAGTTGAAATACTGGTAACAACAAGATCCATAACCTGGTGCAATGAGGACCTATATTGACTAAATGATAAAACCTTTTTAATTTAAAATTTAAAAGTTATATAAAAATATTAATATATATATATCCTTTAAAATTCTAAAAACATTATATAGAATTTAAAATGAGCTGATGTATATTCTAGAAAAAGGATCTAAAAATGGATTGTTTAATTGGTACTATTTTAAATTATTTTAACTATTAAAAATACAATTTAGATAAAAGCTGCTACATCAATATCTATATTCATACCGAGTGGTTGGAGTGTTTTAAGTTTATAAATCCATTTGGTTTCAAGTCTCCTTAGTTCGAGTAGCCTATTTGGTTTTGAAGGGGGGACCCAATCTATAACTTGTATTTTGAGTGAACTTGGGTTACTACCGTGGCACTCAGAAAAATGCCTAGGTACACTGTGTTTGAGCAGTTTTTCTTTTATATTATAGATGTGTTCGTTAGTCCTTCTTCTTATTTTACGTTTCGTGCGGCCTACATATAATAGGCCGCACCCACATTCTAACAGATATACCACATATGTTGAATCGTTGTTACTTCTAAATGTGATGTTATATGTGTTGGTCAGTTCACTGTTCGAGAAGGTTGGTGTTTTAATAATATGTTTGCACATATTGCATCTTGGTTTATTGCATCTCATAGTTCCCTTCCATTCTTTCAGCCAATTTCCTGCCGCTGATTTTGTTTCTGCCTTTTCTAAATTTAGGTTTTTTACAGGTTTAAGTTTACTTGGTGCCAATATGTTTTTCAGACTCTTTCCTTTTTTATATGTAAAAGTAGGTTTATTTTCCAAGTGTGGCCCAAGGATAAGATCTGACTTTAATAATGGCCAATGCTTCTTGAAAATATTTTCCATTTTCCTGGTGCCCTCATTATAGGTTGTAATAAATCTAGGTTGGTTCATTGTACCTGCTTGTTATTTAATAACTGGATTATGTATTTTGGTCCCCAGCTTTTCAGTAAATTCCTCATTACTGGTTTTGTTACCGATAATTGATACTCTATCCTTGTTTGATGCTTTATCCTTAGCTTGCTGTATGATTTTATGATTATACCCTTTCTCTAAGAATTTATTCTCCAATATAAGGGCTTCTGATTCGAAGTCAGCTGAATGTGTACAATTTCTTTTAATGCGTAGAAATTGGCTGTATGGGACATTATTAATCCAGCTTTTCTTATGGGCACTCTTTGCTTGTATAAAGCTGTTACGATCAGTTGTCTTACGATAATTTTTCACTGCAATCTTGCCTACACTATCTTTAAACAATACTAGGTCCAAAAATTCTATTTGGATTTTTGAGTATGACTTGGTGAATATTAAATTATAATTGTTTTGATTAATAAAACTCATAAAATGTTCTATTTGATCTACCTCTCCCTTCCATAGGATGATAATATCATCTATATACCTTCCATAACATAATATGTTATTGATGAAATGAGGAATTTACTGAAAAGCTGGGGACCAAAATACATAATCCAGTTATTAAATCACAAGCAGGTACAATGAACCAACCTAGATTTATTACAACCTATAATGAGGGCACTAGGAAAATATTTTCAAGAAGCATTGGCCATTATTAAAGTCAGATTCTATCCTTGGGCCACACTTGGAAAATAAACCTACTTTTACATATAAAAAAGGAAAGAGTCTGAAAAAAAAACCTAAATTTAGAAAAGGCAGAAACAAAATCAGCGGCAGGAAATTGGCTGAAAGAATGGAAGGGAACTATGAGATGCAATAAACCAAGATGCAATATGTGCAAACATATTAATAAAACACCAACCTTCTCGAACAGTGAACTGACCAACACATATAACATCACATTTAGAAGTAACTGCGATTCAACATATGTGGTATATCTGTTAGAATGTGGGTGCGGCCTATTATATGTAGGCCGCACGAAACGTAAAATAAGAAGAAGAACTAGCGAACACATCTATAATATAAAAGAAAAACTGCTCAAACACAGTGTACCTAGGCATTTTTCTGAGTGCCACGGTAGTAACCCAAGTTCACTCAAAATACAAGTTATAGATTGGGTCCCCCCTTCAAAACCAAATAGGCTACTCGAACTAAGGAGACTTGAAACCAAATGGATTTATAAACTTAAAACACTCCAACCACTCGGTATGAATATAGATATTGATGTAGCAGCTTTTATCTAAATTGTATTTCTAATAGTTAAAATAATTTAAAATAGTACCAATTAAACAATCCATTTTTAGATCCTTTTTCTAGAATATACATCAGCTCATTTTAAATTCTATATAATGTTTTTAGAATTTTAAAGGATATATATATATTAATATTTTTATATAACTTTTAAATTTTAAATTAAAAAGGTTTTATCATTTAGTCAATATAGGTCCTCATTGCACCAGGTTATGGATCTTGTTGTTACCAGTATTTCAACTTACCATTATTATTTTTGTAACAAGCATTTACCAATAATCAATATCTGTAACAATAAATATCAAGAATATCGATAATAAAATTAAAAATTCCTCTATGGCATGTTACCCCATAAAAGCATTAACATTCCTTACTAGATTATCAACACTTCCCTTATAAATAAATGATCTTAATAAAAGATATGTAGGAGCAATATGCTCAGTTACTTTGAACATTTACATCATATATGACAAGTTTAATTATGTCTGGATAAAATTCGTATACTGCAAATGAACCTTTGCTCTCACTGGCAACGTTCATTGAAAGGTTTTTATAAATTTTGAAGATTACCAATTGTTATTAATTGTTAAATATAGAAATGCAATTTATCCCATATGTTTTAGCAATTGTTATAGTATAGAAATGTAAGTTTCTTTATTGTTTTTATTTTGTTGTAACATTATTGACATGACCGTATAAATAAGGCAACCACGATGTTTTAGCCTTTGAGTATTGCTATTTTAGAAACATACGGGCATCAATATTTGCCTGAATCTACCTAAGGAGCAATCTTACAGGAGCTCCGGCTCACAACTCTGAGCCCTGATTGGACAGATTCCGCTTGATGTTTTGAGCAATATGATAGGAGCTCCTGCACACACCTCTGAGCTCTAATTGGATGAATCGAACTCAAAAAGGTAGAGCGCTCTTTTCAACACATTCGCTTTTAAATCCCTCTTGAAGAAGCCCGGCCGCTTACCGGGGGAAACGCGTCAGGGTATTGAACTGACAATCTAGGCTGGAAAAAGGGTCCTGGTATCCTGCACCCACAACAGCCACAGGACTTGCTGACAAGGTATCCGGATTCACCTGCCAGTCATATCCAGTGCAGCAGCGCTCGGCAATTACAACAAGCCGGCTGTGGGAAGCAACAAGAACTGTACCACCCATGATCCTCCTAATTGCAGTACACTTATTTTAATCTTGTAAGTGCATATATATTTGTGTATTATACTGTGTCATTAAACGCTTTCACTTGAGTCCTGCCTTTTGCGCCATTTCTTCTCTTTCCATATATACTTGTATTCGAAATTGAATAACTGATATTTTGTTAGGAGAGAGGATAATGCAAAGGTAGTGAATTCTCCCTTAGAATTACTGTTGGTCTTCAAATAAGCTTTCATAGGACTTTGGAGTATGTTGTATCCTAAATAAATTAAAGATTGGATTTTACTACTTCTCATGAAACTAAGAGCAACTTGTAGATTAGAAATATATGACTTATATTGCAGAAGTGTCCGTTTCAGTATCTCTTAGTTTGGTTATTATGTGACAGCTAAACACTGCTTGCTGGATTAAACTTGCGTAAGAGTCTATGAGATATGTGCTGCAGTGCAGCGTGAGACAACAAACAGAAATGGAAACAAAACTACTTGCGTCTTCAGTGGAAATCAGTCCCTCCGGTCCGCTGAGAGAGGAGTGTCCTGTTAGCTACGGGTGAGCAGCTGTCGAGCGTGGCAGAGAGATTGATCACAGCAGTTAAACGCTGAACCCCGGTCTTAGTGGGAGGAGTCTCCGGTATTCAATCCTTCCGTTGTAGTAGTACACCTAATACAAGATGTTAGAGAGTAGGTGGACAAGGGTCACAGTTTGATGTAGTAGATTGAGCTGTGATTAGTTTTGAAAATAGCTTGCCAACAAAAGCTTTGATTTTGTTTATGAGTCCCAAACTGGATACTTTGTATAGAGGCAATAGGCGTAGATCCCAGAATCCGATACAATATGTGAATTGACACAAGTTGTAACAATCAAATGTTATAAGAATGTTTTAAGGAAATCCTTAGGTATGGCTCAGGGTAATTGTAGTCTTACTACTAAAATACTAAGCAAGGTGCAACAGGAAATGGTGAAACTTATAGAGGAAGTGGCCAATGAGAAATCTCACATGCATAACAGCCTTAAAAAGACAGTAACCCTGACAGGACCCCCTCCTCAAGGCAACAGTGCCACAGTTGTGGGTCTAGGTCGATCAGGGTGTCTTCTGTGAAACAAAGTAACCAATCTCGGAGCATTAAGATTCGAGGTAGGCTCCCAAGTGTCCTCATCAGAGGAGTAATTCTTCCAGTGTACCAAATACTGCAATTCCCCTTTGTGGTACCTAGAATCCAGTAGAGAATGGACTTCGTAAACATCTTGATCTATTGTCGGTGGAAGAGGAGGTAAGAGAGTTTGAGTTTGTCTAGTAGGAGTATACGGTTTCAAAAGTGAGACGTGGAATGCAGGATGAACTTTCATGTTGTAGGCAATTTGAGGGTTACGGCATTCTCATTAATGATACGGATGATCGGGAATGGTCCTAATATATAGACCAGCCAATTTTTTGCATGGGATTTGTAATTTCAGATTCTTGGATGAAAGCCAAACTTGATCACCTACGGTATATGGTTGTGGAGGTCTTCTACGAAGATTGTAGTAATGCTTTTGTGCCTGTTGGGCATTTTGTATATTCTGGTGTATGAATTGGAAATTTTGTTGCAGTGAATCATGTAAATCTTCTATCAGAGGGGAATTCAGACTGTCAGGATTGGAAAAAGCAAAGTCAGGATGGAATGCATAGTTTGCAAAGAATGGTGAGAATTTTGTAGAAGAATTCACTGCATTTTTGTACGCAAATTCTGCCATAGAAAGGAATTTTATCCAGTCTTTTTGGTGATAAGAGCAGTAGCACCGCAAATATTGCTCGAGCCATTGATTTAACCTCTCAGACTGTCCATTGGTTTGTGGGTGGAAAGATGTGGTGAAGCGATGTTGTATCTGAGTGAGTTCACATAATTTGGTCCAGAAGCGTGAGGTGAACTGTGTCCCTCTGTCTGTGGTTATGATGGCCGGGAATCCATGTAATTTCACAATGTTATTTAAAAGCAGTAGAGCTGTCTCAGAGGAGGTGGGCAACTTATGATAATGTAAGAAATGTCCCATCTTGGTAAACAAGTCAACAACTAGTAGGATAGTGGTTTGATTGTTTGAAGTTGGTAAATCGACAATATAATCCATTGAGAGGTGTTGCCAAGGTCTTTTGGGTGCTGGTAAGGGAATCAACAAATCATAAGGTGGTTTTCCTTTCCGACTTGGATACTGCGCAGTCTCACAAGTTTGAATATATTCCTGAACAGATTCCTTTTGTTTGGGCCACCAGAATGTTCGTGATATTAATTCCATAGTACGTCGTATTCCGGGGTGACCAGATAGAGGGGTATCATGATGGGTCTGAATGATTGAAGTTCTCAACCGTTTTGGAACATATATCCTTTGTGCATAATAGTATAATGCATCCCTCTTCACTAAAGAGTGATTGGATGGTGGATTCTCCATGGCGGTATATCTTTTAAGCTCAGTTAACATGTTAGATGTAAGTCCGATGAACCGCTCGGTGGGTATGATGTTAGTCTGTAAATTCATAGATGCAGTTTTCTCGGGTAATCGGGAAAGAACATCGGCTTTGCCGTTCCTTGAAGCTTGTCTGTAAACAATGTTGAAATTGAAACGAGAAAAGAACAAACTCCATTGAACCTGTCTTGCTGATAAAGTTTTACTGGTTTGTAGATAAACGAGGTTCTTGTGGTCAGTGAGTATAAGGATGGGAAGAGTAGTACCCTCAAGAAGATGTCTCCAATTCTCCAGTGAGCATTTTATTGCAAGGAGTTCTTTGTCTCCTATCGAATAGTTTCTTTCAGAGGAGGTCATCATTGAAGAATAATAAGATACAGGATGAATAGGATCATTGAGAGATTTCTGTTGAGATAACATTGCTCCGAGAGCAAAGTCTGAAGAATCAACTTTGAGCAGATATTGGAGGGATGGATCAGGGAACTTCAAAAATTGGAGCAGTGGTAAACCTAGTCTTTATCAATGAAAATTCTTTGTTGGCTTCCTCGTTCCAAATGTAAGGTACAGTAGTGCTGGTTAATGTAGTAAGCAGTTTAGCTATCTTGGAAAAGTCTTTGATAAATTTCTTATAGTAGTTCGCAAACCCTAGAGATCTTTGCAAATCTTTTCTAGTTTTGGGAACTATCCAATTCTTTACTGCATCGATTTTTTGTGTTTGCATAGTAATACCAGTAGGGGAGATCTCATAACCAAGAAAAGAAACATGATCGGTATGAAATAGGCACTTCTCGAGTTTGGCATAGAGTTTATGCTCTCTAAGCCTAGAGAGCACCCTTCGAACATGTTTTATGTGTTCGGTCTTATCTTTTGAATATATTAAAATATCGTCTAAATATATGACTAGGCAAACATCGAGTAGATCCCTGAACACATCATTAATGAAGTGCTGGAAAGTGGCGGGAGCGTTACATATGCGAAAGGCATTACAAGGTACTCATATAGACCGTACCGGGTCCTGAAAGCGGTCAACCATTCTTGGCCCTCTTTTATCCTTACTAGATTGTATGCTCCTCTCAGGTCGAGTTTAGTATAGATCTTTGCTTCGGATAAACGCTCAATCAACTCTGGTATCAGAGGGAGAGGATAGCAGTTCTTTATAGTGTGTTTGTTAAGCTCCCGGTAGTCTATTATAGGTCTTAGAGATGAGTCCTTGTTCCGGATGAAAAACATACCTGCACCGGCTGGAGAGGTTGAGGCCCTGATGAAGCCTTTTCTGAGGTTTTCCTCCAGATATTGCTTTAAATGATTTAACTCGGGTTGGCTCAATGGATAGAGATGTCCGTAAAGGGAGAGTAGAGCCAGGTTGTAATTCAATCGGGCAGTTGTACGGACGATGTGGGGGTAGATTTTCTGCTTCTGTTTTGCTGAATACGTCCGCGAAATCTGAGTAGTGCGATGGAATCTGGAGGTGATCAGACTCTATCTGAAGTACAGTATGTGTGTGCATACATGTCTGTAAACAATAATCCGAATCAAATTGAATGGTAAACGGCGACCATGTAATCTTTGGGTTATGTTCTTGTAACCACTTAATACCCAAAAGCACTGGAAAATGTGGAGAGCTTAAAACCTCAAATGTAATTAATTCAGTGTGACCATTAATGGAGGCAGTAATAGGTACTGTTTGGGGAGTTATAGGACCTGTTTTATGAGTGGAACCATCAATCATACGAATAGAGACAGGGGTATACTTCAGAATAGTAGGTATTTTATTAGATTTTACAACATGATGGTCGATAAAACATCCATAGGCTCCGGAGTCAATTATGCCCTCAGTCTTCACTTGATATAGCTCCCACTGTAGAGAAAGGGAAACATTGCGTAAGTATACAATTTGTTTCCTTGGACTGATGAGATAATTTGTGAGCACTTACTTTTCTTTAGTTTCAGCAGTATGGGACAGTCTTGCACGGAGTGTGCTGGATTGGCACAATACATACACAGTTTTTTTCAGTTTTTCTGTGGTATCATTCATCTGAGATTAAGGGACCTCTTACTGCGCCTATCTCCATAGGTGTTGCAGGGGTTCGAGGTTTAGGAGATGAGTGAGAGGTAGGAATGGTAAACCCTTTTGGGCGTACGTCTGTGGAGAATCTTTCTGCCTTCCTCTCGCGTAGTCTCCTGTCCAATTGTTGGGCTGTTCTCATGATAGCTTCTAAGGTTTTAGGGAGCTCAATTCTGGCTAATTCGTCTTTCAGTGCTTCCAAAAGACCCAATCGAAATTGATTTTGCAAAGCAATTTGGCTCCATTGAGAGTCTACAGCATACAATTTAAAATCCGTTATATAGTCTTCGACTGGTCTTTTACCTTGCTTCAGACTTCTCATGGAGGCTTCAGCAGACATCTGTACATCAGTGTCATGGAAAAGGTCATCCATGGCGGTGAAGAATTCACCTAGGCTTGCCAATAGGGGATCGTTGTGCTCACACAAATTGTCTGCCCACGTCCTGGGCTCTCCTCTTAGGAATGATATAGTACTGAGTACCCTAATCCTCTCTGTGGGATAGCTTCGGGTCTTAGGTTATATAGCAGGTGGCAGGAGTTCTTAAACTGCCTATAGTTCTTCCTGTTACCAGAAAAAGGCTCAGGTAATGATGCAGAGGGTTCAGGTATTTGCTGTACCTGTGAGGATTGCGGGGAGATTGAATCTCTGATAATACCCCTTAGATTTTCAACTTGTAAATCGTGTACTGCCTGAGCTAACTGATCCACCTTTTGGGAAAGGTTATAAACTATCTGTGGAAGTTCTGCTGGTTCCATAATAAAGTAATTTGGGCTTAGTATTATGTAAGGTTATCAAAGGCTAGTTTGGTATGTAAGGAGGATTGGAACACAATTGCAGATAAAGTTGAATAAATTGATTTGTATCACTAAATGAAATGGAATTACACTATTAAATGAGTGAAATTCGAATAAATAGTGAAATCAATAATCTGAAATATTACCCCTTTATAGAGGTTAGAGGATCAATGTATTCGAAATGGAATAACTGATATTTTGTTAGGAGAGAGGATAATGCAAAGGTAGTGAATTCTCCCTTAGAATTACTGTTGGTCTTCAAATAAGCTTTCATAGGACTTTGGAGTATGTTGTATCCTAAATAAATTAAAGATTGGATTTTACTACTTCTCATGAAACTAAGAGCAACTTGTAGATTAGAAATATATGACTTATATTGCAGAAGTGTCCGTTTCAGTATCTCTTAGTTTGGTTATTATGTGACAGCTAAACACTGCTTGCTGGATTAAACTTGCGTAAGAGTCTATGAGATATGTGCTGCAGTGCAGCGTGAGACAACAAACAGAAATGGAAACAAAACTACTTGCGTCTTCAGTTGAAATCAGTCCCTCCGGTCTGCTGAGAGAGGAGTGTCCTGTTAGCTACGGGTGAGCAGCTGTCGAGCGTGGCAGAGAGATTGATCACAGCAGTTAAACACTGAACCCCGGTCTTAGTGGGAGGAGTCTCCGGTATTCAATCCTTCCGTTGTAGTAGTACACCTAATACAAGATGTTAGAGAGTAGGTGGACAAGGGTCACAGTTTGATGTAGTAGATTGAGCTGTGATTAGTTTTGAAAATAGCTTGCCAACAAAAGCTTTGATTTTGTTTATGAGTCCCAAACTGGATACTTTGTATAGAGGCAATAGGTGTAGATCCCAGAATCCGATACAATATGTGAATTGACACAAGTTGTAACAATCAAATGTTATAAGAATGTTTTAAGGAAATCCTTAGGTATGGCTCAGGGTAATCATAATCTTACTACTAAAATACTAATCAAGGTGCAACAGGAAATGGTGAAACTTATAGAGGAAGTGGCCAATGAGAAAACTCACATGCATAACAGCCTTAAAGAGACAGTAACCCTGACAGTGTGATTGGATTTGTTTGTTTGTTTGTTTGATTTGTGTGCCTATATTTTATGTTAGATTAGGTTTAAGTTGGTTGTGTTAGTTTACACAAAAATAAAACCCCAACAATGTGGTACAAGTGAGTACATATGCTAGACTTCTCTAAACCATATTAGTCTTTTGCAGACCTCAATACAAATATGAACACTGAATGCTACTATATCTGATAAAATTGCGTTGTTGTATATCATATTGCCTTATCAATTTTATATTCTCTTACCGCACCCTGCGTGGTGTGTCATTGATTTGTATCTTACCACTGTACCATTTGTTGGTTATAAATAAAATTAAAATAAAAAAAAGAAAACAATTATGAAAACAGTGTATAGATATTATTTCTTGATGTAAATTTGTAAAAGTTGATTATCATAGGTTGCGTATTATAGGTATCTTGGAGTAATATGAGGCCGTGGTTTTTTGTTTTCATTGGTCTATGTGAAAGATATAACTGATGTCAGATGGCTTTCCACAAATTTGTCCTCAAATCTCCTTATTTATTTTTTTTTGTTTGTTTTCTTCCTTCACTTCCTGCGTGCTGCAAAGGAAAATGATTAATTTATGATTTACACTGTTGGATAATATTTATAAACAAATAAAAAAAAAATAGATTAGATGCAAATAGTTTAAATATCTTGCAATTTGTTTATTATTTTCTGTAATTTAGTGGGGGTTTTTTGTACTTTAGCTAATTGTATTTAATTTAGGTCATTTATTTAATTGTAGTGTAGTGTTAGTGTAACTTAGATTAGGTTTTATTTTACAGGTCAATTTGTATTTATTTTAGCTAGGTAGTTATTAAATAGTTAATAACTATTTAATAACTATTCTACCTAGTTAAAATAAATACAAAGTTACCTGTAAAATAAAAAATAAACCCTAAGATAGCTACAATGTAACTATTAGTTATATTGTAGCTATCTTAGGGTTTATTTTACAGGTAAGTATTTAGTTTTAAATAGGAATTATTTAGGTAATAATATTAATTTTTATTTAGATTTATTGTAATTATATTTAAGTTAGGGGGGTTAGGGTTAGACTTAGGTTTAAGGGTTGATAAATTTAGTATAATGGCGGAGACGTTGGGGGCGGCAGATTATGGATTAATAATTAACTAATGTTTGCAAGGCAGGAGTGCGGCAGATAAGGGGTTAGTATGTTTATTATAGTGGCAGCGATGTCCGGAGCGGTAGATTAGGGGTTAATAAGTGTAAAATTAGGGGTGTTTAGACTCGGGGTTAATGTTAGGGTGTTAGGTGTAAACATAAATTTATTTCCCCATAGGAATCAATGGGGCTGCGTTACGGAGTTTTACGCTGCTTTATTGCAGGTGTTAGACTTTTTCTCAGCCGGCTCTCCCCGTTGATTTCTATGGGGAAATCGTGCACGAGCACGTGTGACCAGCTCACCGCTGACTTAAGCAGCGCTGGTATTGGAGTGCGGTAAGGAGCACAATTTTTCTCAACGCTCACTTCTTGTCTTTTAACGCCGGGTTTGTAAAAACCTGTAATACCAGCGCTGTAGGTAAGTGAGCGGTGACAAAAAAAACTGCTCGTTAGCACCGCACCCCTCATAAACATGTAATCTAGGCGTATGTTTTTTTCAGAAAAAACTCTCTGGAAAAACGACATTGTCTTATAACCGAGGTCATCTTATAACTGAGGTCAGACAAATCCATAATCAATGGACACCAGCCCCTGTCTTCACTACAGTATAACTAATTAACTAGAAAGTGAGACCGAGCTCAGTAGCAGCTAGATTTACCTTTGACCGACCCCTGTCTCTTCCCTACAGTAAAACTAAAACCAGGCAGTAGCAGCTAGATTCCGTGCAGCTAAAAGACCGGCAAACTCACATCACAGACAAAAGCCATGTGACTGCAGTGAGTGATATGATTGGTTCTTTAGCGAACTGGATCATTCTAGCGGCAGATTAGCTACCAGATAGTACCAGTAAATGTGAGGTGACAGCTTATAGAATTCATGATGAGGGGGAGCAGCTGGGCTGTGGGTGCAGCAGAAAGAGGGGTTCAAAATTAAGGATTAAGAGGGTGAAGGTGAAGAGACAGAGGGGGCTATTTGTGAGGCAAAGGGGACTTGTCTTATAATCAAGGTCTTGTTTTATTCCAATAATATCCACAGTTGGGGGTGGTCGTCTTATAATCAGGGTCGTCTTTGTCAAGGTATATGTGAG
>NC_069505.1:846497-871339 GCF_027579735.1 Bombina bombina
ATTTAGTTGATAGTGCAACCATAATAACCAAAAAATACTAAGGGAAAAAATAACAGGGAATAGTATCCATAAATAGAATGGGAAATATAATGTATAAATATATATATAGAATTTAAAAAAATGAAAAAATGAAAGAATCTAAAGGTACGCTAGGAGTAGGTGTAGATAACAATGTGCCTGCACCATCCTCAATAGACAAAGGGTAATTCTGCATAAACAGTCTGTTCACTGATGGATACTGACCTACCAGGCATGTACAGACAACAAAATCACTAATAGTAGTGTATACATGTGTACATAATTGTAGGTAAATGTAAAATTAAATTTTAATGTTAAATCCTTTTTTAAAAGATTTTTTGTTAAAAAAATTTTTGTTTTCGGATTGTTGGGTTTCAGGTTCCAAGCTTTAAAATGATATCCTATAGGAATTTCAAATATCAAATTTGAGATATTGGATGTTGAATAATAATCCTAAATATGGAGCAAAAGTGTGAGGAAAAGGACAGAGAGAGTATGTGTGGTATATGCTCGGCAGGCGTGAGATGTAAATTAGACTGAAAATATTATTTCCAATAATTAATCAAATCGTATTCAGAGTTTAGACCCTCTGGTACTCTAGTACGCAATTTAAAGATCCAAAACATCTCACGCTTGCCGAGCAGCTGATTCCTGTCACCTCCTCTAGGTGGTGCCTTGACATGTTCAATAGCCTGCCATCTAAGTGTGGAGTTACTCTTGTGAAAATTTCGGAAATGTTTGACCAGTGGGGTGCTGGCTTCACCCAGTTTAATTGTAGAGAGGTGGTTTCTAATTCTAGTGTTCACGTCAGTAGTGGTGAGCGCCACATACTGCAGATGGCACTCCAAGCAGTATAGTAGATAGATAACATAGGAGGATGTACAGTTTAAGCAGGAAGATATCTTGAAGGTCTCCCCAGTGACCTCTGATCTGAAGTCATCAGATACAATGATGAATTCGCACGGCCTGCATCTTGATCTGCCGCACCTATACATCCCCCTATGTTGCAACCATGAGCTTTGTCTGTCTGGTTTCTTTGTCAAAACCTCTGAGGGGGCTAGAATGTTTCCCAGGGTCCTGTTCTTCCTGTAAGAACAACGCAAGCCTCCCTCCACACAGCTTACAAGGCTGTCATCTGCAGATAGCAAACTAAAATGTTTCTTGACAATCCTACAGATGTCCCTGTAGTCAGTACTGAAGTCTGTCACAAAAGTGACCTTGTGTTGTGGATCCCATTGGCTGTGACGCCCGATGCTCATCACATGACCGGAACCGGCTGGATTGTTGCATCAGGGCTGCTCTAGACGCCGTGGATAACGAAGCACACGACAGGATTTCCCAACATAAGTTGAAAGTTCGTGACTACAAGCAAGAGCGTGAGTTATACAGCTATAAGCTGTTCGGGGATTACCATAGATATCCCGTTACACTGCTGCATCGCATGCATAAGGGTGATACATCCGCAGTTGCCTTAGATGAAACTCACGAGTTTGCTCTGATGAACGTTATCTCTGTACATATTGCTTGAGGGGTTTTTGCACATTTTGTGACTGGACTTTCTGGCTTTCTACAGCGAACTGTTTATGAAGCTTTTATAGGGGTTGAATGGAATAGATATCCACATGGTGGCTTAACATATATATATCTCTTCGAAGTCCCTTTACCTTACTTTCATTGCTTATATATATATATATCCCTATTGGTTACTGTTAGAATTGTATTGTCTGAATACCAGTAGCTATTATCTTAACTGTTTTTAAATGCAACACTGAATGAAAGGCTATTTGTGAATAAGGCCAGTTCTAAAGGTAAACGTGTATAAACTCTGCATAGCATATTTTGAATAGTTTTTAAACGCATATAATATTGACTCATATTCTAGTATTGCAAATATATATTTCAATGTGTTCATAGATAGTTACTTATAAAAAGAATTCAGGTATTTATATTAATTTTGTGGTTTCTAGTAGATACATATTGATTAAGGGTTTATTTTTAAAGGATAATTATCAAATATATTGTATTATAACCCTGCCATATACTGACATATTATTTGGAGAACACTACTAAGATTCTTATAAATATACTGACATATTATATGGAGTGAGATATTATAAATATTTATCATATTGATAGAATATATTTGTAGTAAATAGAAATTATTATAAAAGAGAGAAAGGAATTTCATATTTCGAATTGATATTTTGAAAATATAAAAGTTTTTTTTGAAAATTGAAATATTGATTTTCATGTTCAAGATTAATATTAATATTTTGAAATATTATTAAACATTTATTTTTGTAAGATTAATAAAAATATTGATTTTTCATATTTCAAAATTCATAAAAATATTAATTTTGTCATATTTCTAAATTGATATTGACATTTTGGAAATATAATATTTTTTTTCTTCTCTCTTATTGGTCAAGATTGTATTAGCGTTTTTATCTTATTAAGTACAACACTAAAATAACGATGTCTTCAGCAAAAAGTAATGCTAGCTTTTCTGTACAAGATGAAATTGTGCCTTCCCCAAGATCCTCTGTCAATGAAGTGGTTCAGGAAAAAACTCTCAAATTAGAAGACATGAACCACATCATGACTAGACTTGATATTGGGGATGATATCTCCATGTATATTAAGGGGTGTAAAGATAAGGCCAAATATTTAGTAAGAGATATGTGGTTTGAAGATGGGGAATTATACCAAATGTTACTGCAACTTAATAAATACACGGAACTTAGAGGGCATGATGAATTCATTTTCGAAACTTGGCCGATCCTAATGTATTTGAGCTGTGAGATGTCTAACCAATTGGCAGGACAGGACAGACAATTAATACGGCTAAGGGTTGAAAATAATTCATTCACTTACACCCCAAGTAAATAATGCTCCCCAAAATAATAATGCTGAACAAATTGAACCCCAGGGGCAACCACGCCAGGATCGAAATAGTGGCTCTGATTCTGAGGGGAACCAATGGTCCAGGAATCATTATTATAGGGCATCAAGGGATAGGCCCAGGAGTAGGGGTAACGTGTACAATCAAGTAGATCAGCTTAGTACCCAGCTAATTCGGTTGAGCGAACAAGTCGCTAGTATGAGTCAAAAACTTACAGCTCAGCAACCGAACAATAATTTTATAGGGGTACAGCCAGTGGCCAGCAGTGGGCCACAGGCACAGTCATAAATACTGCAGTATCACCTGAAAGGGAGGGGAGAGATATACAAAATGTAATGATAACTGTCAAAAATGGTACTAATCATATTCTCTCCCCACAGACCGGAAACGAACGATTTGGCTGTGATGACGAGCAACCTCAGCCGGAAAAATTAACCGAATTCTTCCTTTGCTGCGTTCTCTTAACTGTATTTCCACAGATGCAGTACACAAGAATCCAGCCGACCCTGTCATGGAGGAGACCGGTAGGTATGAAGTTTCCTCTGCACAGGAAATCATGGCGGATTCAGGTAACACGTGGCAAAGCCCACAGATGTACAATAATGCTAATTTTATGTGTGAAATGGTAGAAACTGCAGGAAGATATTATGTATTAGCTGAGTTGCAAGATTCAGTCTCCAACCCTATCATGGGATTAATTGATACTGGGTCTCAGGCAACTATCTTATCCCACAGGTACTACACACAGCTAAATGAGCTAACACCCCACAAACCTAAAATAAAAGAATTTGATGGCTCTCTAATAGGAGTTGGGGTGACTCCCTAAAAGTTTATGGTACTGCCTGGTTAAAATTTAAATTGGGGAACAGGGTCATAAGACACCCTGTCATTATAGTGGATCTGCCAACTGATCGTTTAATTATTGGCAGTGATCTCCTGAAGCGATTAAGCACTATAATTGATTGCATAAATAATGTAATTTGGTCACAAGTTAAGAGGCCTATCAATTATGAGAAATCTGGTATATCTCGCACCCGACATAACTGTCACGTGGTGGAGGAGAAACCAGATGCTGTGGAGATTCATTTCAGGAATAACTCTGTACCTGAAATCACTATCCTACAAATAGAGGATCAGACTCCTTTAAGTGGCTCTGATGGTAATACTTTTAAAATTTTGCCTGGAAAGATAGCGAATATTTCCCTAGAGGGCGATGTATTAACCATATCACTCCACAAGGGGGATCATAAAATCCCTAAGGGGGGAGGCCACGCTCAATACCTCACAGGGATTGAGAGAGTTAAAGAGGATCTATTTATCCCTATACAAGTACATGACCTTGGTACAACAAAATATGCCAAGTTGAGTTTAAAACAGGAAGCCAGCTATATAAGCGAAGGTTTATTAGTGCAGATAGCTGAACCTAAAGTGATTAAATATCTTTCTCCCCAAGACCACAGTGTCCACAACCTGGATAACAGGTCGGAAAGCTATAACATCACAGCTAAGTGCTTATTATCTGTCTCTATTGGTAATAAGTCAGTGAAGCACCTGTTTCTAGTTTCAAATACTCCCCATAATCAAATATACATTGTAAATGATATCTTACATAGATATGCCATACAAATAGATTTGATTAACTCTTGCCTCTGGAGCAGGTTAAAGGGGGACACTGATTTCAGGGCTGCATTTTCATCCTGAAATACTTCAAACTAGCAATTGCCATATGCTATGAATATGCAAGTGTCTAGCGATGTTATAATTCCTGCCGGGGCTGATAAATTTCTTTTACCATTACAGGTAAAGAGAGGCCAGAGATTAAAAACTTCTGAAACACTAATTCGCCTCTCCCATAGAATACAAAATCTGGGTGTCACAATGGCCCACACTCCTTTGGTAATTATTGAAACTATTCCAATACATATTATTGTGCATAACATGACCCCACAGGATATAAACTTATCCAAGGGGACTACCATAGGATACACGCTGGAATCAGGTTATTACACTTTTGGATTCCAGAATAATGTAATTGGGCTAATACCTGAAGGATATTTAACTGAAGAACAATTAATAGAACAATCATTTACATCTATGCCAGAGGGTCTATTTAATATTCAGTCTATTTATCCCTTCAGCTCAGAGAAAGGCATCTGTAAAATTGAAGAGGCCTCTCTAATATTTGATCAGCCGATCAAACAGCAAGATTACCCCAATACCCAGAGTCATGGGGGCAATGTAAATTATAATCAAGGGGATCTCACCTCTAGGTTGGAAGAAGCCTATGAAATAGGACAGCCTGAAATCTTTCCAGGATTTCAACAAATAGTCGAAGAGCAAATATCCTTAGCTAATGGCTGTTCGAGCGATGATGAACGCCAACTGCTGCGAGAACTCCTGATGGAGTACAAGGATATTTTTGCTAGGGATTCTTATGACTGTGGTACTACAGACTTGCACATTGCAAGGATACAAACAGATCCCGATGCGCCACCTGTATTTGTCAAACAATACAGACTTCCCTTAGCCTCATATGATTCTCTTGCAGAAATCATAAGGAACTTGGAAGAAAGAGTTATCAGACAGGTGCACAGCTCTTACAACAATCCTATTCTAGGTGTTCTCAAGTCCAATGGACAATGGCGTTTATGTGCTGATTTAAGACAGCTAAACAAATGAGTGTACATGTCTGGCTGGCCTGTACCATACATTGACCAGTGCCTAGTACAGATGCATGGATCCAAAATATTCACTGCCATTGATTGTGCACAGGGATATTGGACCATAAAAGTACATGAGGAGGACCAATATAAGCTGGCATTCTCCTTATAAAAAATCCAGTATGCATTTCAGAGACTTCCTTTTGGTTACATAAATTCTGGACATGAGTTTGCTGTATTCATGCATAAGACCTTATCTTATGTTGATGATGTTTTAATCAAAAGCACAGACTTTGAAAAACACCTAGACGATGAGGACAGGGCTGTAGAGGCAGGTCTGGAGGCGTCCAATCCAGAACGATGTGTACCTCAGCTTGCCCCGACCCCACTTGACACAGAGTGGGAATCCGGTTCATTTCTCACTTCTATACATGACCTCTATCTCCCACTCCCTCAACCTTCTGGCCCTAACAGAAACCTGGCTCTCTCCCCTAGACACAGCATCCACTGCTGCTCTGTCACATGGGGGTCTCCACTTCAGCCACACTCCTAGGTCTGGTAACAGACAAGGAGGTGGTGTAGGTATTTTACTTTCCTCTCGTTGCACCTTTGAACAAATACATCCGATCTCTTCCCTCACATTTTCCTCATTCGAAACCCACATGATTCGCTTATTCTCTCCTCTTTCTATACGTGTCGCAGTCATATACCGTCCTCCTGGCTCCTCAACTCAATTTCTAGATCACTTGGCTGCATGGCTACCTTATTTCCTTTCCTCAGACACCCCTTCCCTCATTCTTGGTGACTTCAACATCCCTCTTGACAATCCCACTGCCTCCTTTGCAAAACAACTTCTGCAACTCACTTCCTCTTTTGGTTTGTCACAATGGACTGATTCTCCCACTCACAAAGATGGTCACTCCCTTGACCTGATCTTTAGCTATCGATACGCCCTCTCAAACTTCACAAACTCCCCCTTTCCTCTTTCTGACCACAATCTCCTTACTTGCAACATATCATCCCTCCCTACAACTCTCCCTCCTTCTACTCCTCACACCAAACTTCACAGAAGCATTACGTCATTAGATCAACAACAGCTCTCTAATTCCCTCAAACCTCTCCTTTCATCCTTCTCCTCCTTTTCATGCCCTGACCAATCTATCTGCCACTATAATTCCACCCTTACATCCATCCTTGACAATCTCGCCCCTCTTACCATAGCTCTGAAATCAAACACTCATCCTCAGCCCTGGCATACTCCTCTGACACGATACCTATGAAGATGTTCCCGTACTGCTGAGCGGCACTGGAAAAAATCTAGGAGTTCAGTTGATTTTCAACACTACAAATTTATCTTTAACTCCTACTACTCTGCCCTTAATTTCCATAAGCAACACTACTTCTCTACTCTTATCTCTAATCTTTCTTCAAACCCAAAACGTTTGTTCTCCACTTTCAATACTCTTCTCCGCCCTCCCCCTCCTCCTAATACAACTTCTCTGTCAGCTCAAGACTTTGCCAACCACTTCAATAACAAAATAAACTCCATCAGAAATGAAATCAGCTCTCAACATAATTCCATTCACTCACCCCCTCAAATGCTCTCAATCAACCACAACCCACATAACCTTAAACTTAGCTCATTCTCCCCTGTTACTGAGGAAGAAGTTTCGGCACTTATACTGCGCTATCACCTCACTACCTGTCTCCTTGACCCTATCCCCACACAGCTACTCCCCTCCCTCTCTGCCACCCTTACCCCTATACTCACACACTTTCAACCTCTCCTTCAGCACCGGTATATTTCCCTCATCGCTGAAACATGCACTGGTCGCACCTATCCTCAAAAAACCTTCCCTTGATCCTATCTCCCCATCCAACTACCGCCCTATTTCCCTCCTCCCTCTTGCATCAAAGCTTCTCGAAAAACTAGCTTATGCACGCCTATCCCATTTCCTTACAATAAACTCCCTCAATCCCCTCCCTCCATTGCAATCTGGATTTCGTCCCCATCACTCCACAGAAACAGCAATTGTTAAGGTTACCAACAACCTACTTACAGCAAAATCAAAAGGCCACTTCTCTCTGCTTATTCTCCTTGATCTGTCCACAGCCTTTGACACTGTTGACCACCCTCTCTTGCTCCAAACCCTCCAATCCTTCGGCATATGTGACACAGCCTTCTCGTGGCTCTCTTCCTACCTGTCAAACCGTACCTTTAGTGTAGCCTTCTCTGGGGCCTCCTCTGCCCCGTCACCACTTTCTGTCGGAGTACAGCAAGGCTCTGTGTGAGGATTTATTATATGATTAATGTGAACCCAGTTGTATCTACTCCACTCAGTCTCACACCAAACCTAGGTACCTTGATAAACTAGGAACCTTATTCTGCTCATTGACTGAGGGTGACCTGTTTAGGTCAAAAGTAAATTACAACTAACTTTAGTTGCTGGAGATATGCACAACAATGTGAATGTGCTAATACTCTCCTAAATAATATAATAGCATTTGCTAAACAATAAATAATCCCTTTGGATATAGAATAAATTATATCTTTATGTAATTGAAGCTCTGTTAGTATCTCTTTAAATAGAATGTAGCTTATCACTCAGGTACAATGCTTGAATGTTTAGGTTAGTAAAGTTCATATGCAACCTTATTTATGAATGCAGCAGGATTGTTATGGCAATGTATTGTATGCAGAAATAACCAGGATATATGCAGAAGATGTTAAACATGCAGACTTTCCATTAGTAACGTATATGTATCAGCTTGAATTGTTAGTATATACAGTCTTTGGAACATATGAAATTAGCGTAACTTCAGCAATAACTTTATGTTTAGTACGATACCCAACACTTCATGACCAGCGTGTACTTGTGAAGACTTTGCTAGCTAGCAATAAGTTGTCCTGAGAAGCAGTGTAGAATCCGGCAACAGAGAAGAGCTGCGACTCTGACTCCCGGAGTGCTGATGACGTCAGACGCCGAACTACTGCAGACACGCTGTATGTCAGTTAGCGTTTCAGAATGAAGTATGCTGTCCTGTGATTGAAAAGAACTTTGCAGATATAAAGTTAGTAAACAACTTGACGAAAATAGAGAGAGCTTCTTGAAAGTTGTGATCACTCCTCATGCGAATCAAATTACCAAGCATCGTTGAATTAGAGAGGAGGGCTTATAAAGGCATAACGGTCATGTGATATTATGTTTAAAGGGACAGTGAAACGTGGAAAACATGAAGTATAGAGATTGAGAATTACTGTGATATGACAGGACACCCCCCTTAACGATCTGCTCCGCAGATCAGGGTTTGGGACGGTCTGGATGTCTGCGATGAAACAGAGATACCAATCTAGGGGCTGATAAGTTAGTGGATGGTTCCCAAGAATCCTCTTCTGATGAATAATTTTTCCACCGAACTAAATACTGTAGAGAATTCTTATAGAATCTAGAATCCAAAATGGAATCAACTTCATATGATACTTCATCCTCAATGAGTGTCGGAACTTGAGTTGTCAAGACTTGATCTCTGACTGGAACATAAGGTTTCAAAAGGGATACATGAAATGTTGGATGTATCTTAAAAGAATTTGGTAGTTGTAAAGTGACAGCATTAGCATTAACAATCCTAATAATTTTGTAAGGACCAATAAACAGAGAACCAAGCTTTTTACTGGGAATGTGAAGCTTCAAGTGTTTAGAAGACAACCAAACTAGATCTCCCACCTTATAATCAGGAGGTTTCGTTCTCCTTAAGTCATAATAACGTTTTTGCCTTTCTTGAGATTGTAGTAAAATCTGTTTTAGTTGAATGAATCCTTCAGCAATTGTATTCACAGTGTCATTTACCAAGGGACAAGAACTTTCTGATCTTTGAAGAAGATGATAAGAGGGATGAAACCCATAGTTAATGAAAAATGGAGTTGTATTGGTAGATGAATTAATGGTGTTATTATTGGAGAATTCAGCAGTAGGTAGAAGAGAAGACCAGTTGTCTTGCTGAAATGTACAGTAGCATCTTAGATATTGCTCTAAACTCTGATTAGTCCTTTCGGTCTGACCGTTTGTTTGAGGATGGTAAGCTGAACTCAAACGGCGATCAATATGCAAACTAGAACAGAGTTGTGTCCAAAATCGAGAGGTAAATTGTGTACCCCTGTCAGTCGTAATAGACTTAGGTAACCCATGCAATCTGACAATATGTTTGATGAACAAATCTGCTGTTTCTGAAGCTGTTGGCAAAGTGTGAATAGGTATAAAATGTGCCATTTTTGAAAAGAGATCCACAACAACCAGGATGACTGTGTTGTTAGAAGAGGGAGGTAGATCGACAATGAAGTCTAGGGCAATATCTTGCCAAGGTCTGTCAGCGATTGGAAGAGATAAAAGTAAACCATAAGGGTGAATTCTTTGAGATTTACATTTGGTACATACAGCACACCCTTGTATGTACTGTTTTACAGACTGAATCATATGTGGCCACCAGAAATCCCTTTGAATTAAATGAAGAGTTTTCTTGAAACCAGGATGTCCTGAAAGTGGAATATCATGTGCAATAGCTAAAATGTCATTCCTAAGAGATTCTGGAACATACAGTGCATGACCATGGTAGAAAAATCCATCATTACCTTTATGAATCCTAGAATCATTAATCAATGGATCATTCTGTTGTTGTTCTTTGAGAATAGATGTTTTCCCCACTAAGAGGCCAATGAATTTTTCTGGTGGTATTATTGAGTTTAGTTCAGAACTCTCAGTTAATGGAGTTGAATATCTAGATAGAGCATCTGCCTTTGTATTTCTTACTCCTGGACGATAAGTGATTATAAAATCAAATCTAGTAAAGAATAAACTCCATCTGACTTGTCTGGAAGAAAGACTTTTGTTAGTTTTTAGATATTGTAGATTACGATGATCTGTAAATATGATGATTGGAAATCTTGCCCCTTCTAATAGATGTCTCCAAAATTCGAATGCAGCCTTGATGGCTAGAAGTTCTTTTTCCCCAATTGGGTAATTAATTTCGGCCGAATTCATAACCCGAGAATAATATGCGACAGGATGAAGCATGTTGGTAGAAGAATCTCTTTGAGACAGAATGGCTCCTATTGCAAATTCGGATGCATCTACTTCTAATGTATATTGTTTCGATGGATCTGGGAATTGTAGGATTGGAGCGGTAATGAAACTATGTTTGAGAGCGTTAAAAGAATCATCTGCCTGTTGGTTCCAGTGGTATTTGTTGTTCTTTCGGGTGAGTAGTGTGAGAGGTTTTGCGATAGTAGAGAAACCTTTAATAAATTTTCTATAAAAATTTGAGAATCCTAAGAATCTCTGGAGCTCTTTCTTATTTTTTGGAATAGGCCAGTTAGTGATAGCTTGTACTTTGTTGTCCTCCATGGATATTCCTTTTGGTGAAATATGATACCCCAGGAAAGAAATAGTATCAGAATTGAATATACATTTTTCTGCCTTAACATATAAGTTGTTCTGTCTTAATCTTGAAAGAACTGTTCTGACATGTTGTATGTGATCCTCTTTGGAATTTGAATAAATGAGAATATCGTCCAAATAAATGACAATGTATGTGTCAAGTAAATCTTTGAAAACATCATTAATGAAAAACTGAAAAGTTGCAGGTGCATTGCACAAACCAAAAGGCATGACACAATACTCATAGAGACCATACCTAGTACGAAAGGCAGTTAACCATTCATCACCTTTGCGAATTCTAATTAAATTATATGCACCTCTTAAATCCAGTTTGGTGAAAATGGTAGCACCCTGTAACCTCTCTATGAGTTCTGGAATAAGAGGTAAAGGATATCTATTTTTTATTGTACAGTTGTTCAGTTGTCTATAGTCAATTATAGGCCTGAGACTGTCATCTTTATTCTTCACAAAAAAGATCCCGGCACCAGCTGAAGATGTAGAAGGCCGAATAAAACCTTTCTTTAGATTTTCCTCAAGATATCCTTTGAGATGAAGCAGTTCTGGTTCAGAGAGTGGATATATACGACCATAAGGAATTTTACTGTTTGGTTTTAAATCGATAGGACAGTCGTAAGGTCTGTGGGGAGGTAGAGATTGAGCCTCAACCTTATCAAAAACATCATAAAAATCTGAGTACTCTGTTGGTATATTTGTCATATCAACCTGTAATATAGTTTGTGATTGTGTACAGTGTGTTTTACAATATGGTGAGTCGAAGGAAATAGTACCACTATTCCATGAGATGGTTGGTTGATGTTTCTTTAGCCATGAAAGTCCTAGAATTATGGGGTACAAAGGAGAATGAATAACCTCGAAGGTACACAATTCAGAGTGACCTGATGAAAATGTTAATGATAATGGATCTGTATGATGGGTAACAGGACCTGAATTGATAAAAGAACCATCAACGACTCGAATAGGTAATGCAATTAATTTTTTAATTATAGGAATCTTGTGATTTTCAACAAAAGATGAATGAATGAAATTATTAGTTGCTCCTGAATCGATTACCACCTGGGCTTTAAGTTGATGTTGATCCCACTGTAGACAAACAGAAAGAGTAAAGTGAGATGAGTTTTTTATAACAGTCTCATTTAAATGAGCTATCTCTTGCTTACCCTTTTTTGATTTTAACAGAATTGGACACTCCTTTACTCCGTGGTCCTTAGCAGCACAATATAAACAAAGATTATGTTGTCTTCGTCTAGCCTTTTCTTCAGGTTTAAGAGGACCTTTGACAAAACCTATCTCCATAGGCTCATCTGTTGAACGGACAGTGGAAACTGAATGAGAGCTATAGGCTTTCTTGGTAGATAATTCTGATGACCCTCTTTCAATCATCCTTTCCCTCAAACGACGATCAATAGATATAGACAAGGTCATAAGATTTTCTAAGTCCTTAGGAATAACCACACGTGCCAATTCATCTTTTAGAGCATCCGCTAATCCAATACGGAATTGATTTGTCAAAGCTGGGTTATTCCACTGTGTGTCAGGTGCCCATCTTTTGAAATCAGTTATATATTCTTCTACAGGGAGTCTACCTTGTCGCAAATGTCTGATAGAATTTTCTGCTGAAGCTTGTTTGTCATGATCTTCATATAGTAAGGACATGGCATTAAAAAATGATTCTAATGAGTTTAAGATAGGATCTTCTTTTTCATAGTATGCATTAGCCCATGCCTTGGCTTCACCAGTGAGATAAGAAATTACCGTTAGAACTTTAACCCTTTCGGTAGGATAGGTTCTTGGTTTCAATGAAAATAATAAAGTACATGAATTTTTGAAGTCTCTAAATTGAGTTCTGTCTCCAGAAAATCTCTCAGGTGGACATATTTGTGGCTCAGGGGAAACAAGAGGTGATGGTAAAGTTTGAGCAGGTACATGATCCCTAATATATTTTCGTAATTCCTGATTTTCAACTTGGAGGTCCCTAAGACCCTGGATCATTATATCCATATTTTGAGAAAGGGTTCCAACACGGTTGGATAATTCAGTAACATCCATTATAGATACAAGTGGGTTAAGGGTGGCTTGGTAATATGTGAGGATTTATTATATGATTAATGTGAACCCAGTTGTATCTACTCCACTCAGTCTCACACCAAACCTAGGTACCTTGATAAACTAGGAACCTTATTCTGCTCATTGACTGAGGGTGACCTGTTTAGGTCAAAAGTAAATTACAACTAACTTTAGTTGCTGGAGATATGCACAACAATGTGAATGTGCTAATACTCTCCTAAATAATATAATAGCATTTGCTAAACAATAAATAATCCCTTTGGATATAGAATAAATTATATCTTTATGTAATTGAAGCTCTGTTAGTATCTCTTTAAATAGAATGTAGCTTATCACTCAGGTACAATGCTTGAATGTTTAGGTTAGTAAAGTTCATATGCAACCTTATTTATGAATGCAGCAGGATTGTTATGGCAATGTATTGTATGCAGAAATAACCAGGATATATGCAGAAGATGTTAAACATGCAGACTTTCCATTAGTAACGTATATGTATCAGCTTGAATTGTTAGTATATACAGTCTTTGGAACATATGAAATTAGCGTAACTTCAGCAATAACTTTATGTTTAGTACGATACCCAACACTTCATGACCAGCGTGTACTTGTGAAGACTTTGCTAGCTAGCAATAAGTTGTCCTGAGAAGCAGTGTAGAATCTGGCAACAGAGAAGAGCTGCGACTCTGACTCCCGGAGTGCTGATGACGTCAGACGCCGAACTACTGCAGACACGCTGTATGTCAGTTAGCGTTTCAGAATGAAGTATGCTGTCCTGTGATTGAAAAGAACTTTGCAGATATAAAGTTAGTAAACAACTTGACGAAAATAGAGAGAGCTTCTTGAAAGTTGTGATCACTCCTCATGCGAATCAAATTACCAAGCATCGTTGAATTAGAGAGGAGGGCTTATAAAGGCATAACGGTCATGTGATATTATGTTTAAAGGGACAGTGAAACGTGGAAAACATGAAGTATAGAGATTGAGAATTACTGTGATATGACACTCTGTCCTCGGTCCCCTTCTCTTCTCAATCTACACGTCATCACTAGGTTCCCTAATAAAGTCCCATGGTTTACAATATCATTTGTATGCCGACGACACCCAAATCTACTTCTCTGCACCAGACCTTTCTCCTTCCTTGCTAACCCGTGTAACTAACTGTCTTTCTCACATCTCCAACTGGATGTCCTCTCACTACCTCAAGCTAAATCTCTCCAAAACTGAGCTCCTTATTTTCCCCCCTTCTTCTAAACTCTCCACCCCCAATCTCTCTATAACTGTCAACAACTCCATCATTACCCCTACCCCGCATGCCCGATGTCTCAGAGTCACATTTGACTCCCAGAAGGCACTCGCTATCGGGACGGAACTTATGGATCATGCAGTCTGCTCCCTGCAGTCCCCGGGCGCTAATAGGCTGACACCTCCTGCTTGGCAGACTAAGGGAGAGAGGAGAGGCTCACTGACTACGCGTCAGGAGCTACCTACAGAGATGATCTATTCTGGGCAAGATCGGTTAGGTCAGTCCTGGAGGTTACAAGGTTGATCGGACAGCAATGGGATACTGGTAGAAAGGGAATAAGTTAATAGCTCTCTACAAAGTGAACTTTACTGTCACATCTTGCTGGACACGCTGTGTGCAATTTGAACTGCTGCTCTCACCTTGCCCTATATTTTTCTACACCGTATAAAGGCTATTAGCTGGACCTAAGAGACGTTCTTGCAAGCTTGTACTACTCATTCTTTTTTATTATGCAGTTCTGTACAGTTACATTGTGGTTATAAGTTAGTTAAGATTGTGAGCTGTTTATTGTTGTATACTCTAATAACAGTAGCTTCTGCACCCTAAAACATGTGGTGATATGCTGGACACTAATAATTCCCCTACCTTAATATTCCCTATGTGCAACTATCTCTGTTTCTGGGTTCTGACCTGAACGTAGTTATAGATATATAGTATATAGTCTGAAAGACTGATTTTCCTTTTTGTTCAGGGACTTACTTCTTCAGCTTACCTAATAGAAGTAGTTTGATAACTACTACTGTTAATGCCAACCTGAGGTCAATATTTAATGAGTACTCATGGGTTCAACAGATATATGTTTATGAGGCATATTAGAGTTTCTCATATTTATATTTCCATGTTTTTTTTAGAGATATAGACCTCTGCTGGTTCTATAATGCAGCTTAATATTATAGGTACTGTTCGGGCAGTGTAATGTTTGTGCTAGGTACTATTTGTCCAAGGTACCGTTTGAGCAGGGAATTGTATGTGCAAGGTGCTGTGTGTGCTAGGTGCTGTGTGTGCTAGATTCGGTATGTGCTAGGTGCTGCGTGGGCTAGGTGCTGCGAGGGCTAGGTGCTGCGAGGGCCAGGTGCTGCAAGTGCCAGGTGCTGTGAGTGCCAGGTGCTGTATGTGCTAGGTTGTTGGGTACTATGTGCCCTACGTACAGAGTGTACTGGGTAGTGTTCGTGCTAGGTACAGTGAGTGTTGTGTACTGTTTGGGCTAAGTGCGGTGTGCGCTGAGTATAGCGTGTGCTAGACACAGTCTCAAGATCCCTCAGTGATCTTCCTATTGATGCTATCTTCTCCATGTAGCTACGTTTAGTCATCTTAGACTATATTTATAGAATACTGAGAGATTGATATAATTCAAGGTTTGGCTGGAATACAATCTTTCCCTCCTAACGTACAAAAATGCCCCTTACACTGGCTTGAGTAATAAACTTCATTCTCTGCCCCCCCCCCCCCACATTTAGAGCCCACATCAGGGTTCAAGTTGGGTGAACTATTTTCACCCCAAAAAAACACGTCAGAACTGCTTGTTTAAGGTTACCTTCCCCTTGTAAGGATGGGTTATCTGTTATATCAATGTTTTGATTGTGGTTGTGACCGGACCTGCGTGTCTGATCCTTTTGTTTATGTCAATTTGAGCAGGAGACCTGCGTGTCTCCAATTGTCACTACTAATTCTAAAAACCAAATAAAAAGTTAAAAAAAAATTATTTTTTTTTTTATCTCCAGTGGCCTATAAAATACAGATCCCCAAAAATAAAAGTTTCATAGATAAATGGGTCCATATCAATCAGCTGCGAGCGTGTCATCCTAGGTCCCAACTACAAGTCATAGAGGGAGAGTGAAGTGTCATATCCCCAAATGAAATAAAGACATACTGTAGTTTAAAGATGCCTAACTGATAAACATGAAGGCTCAAAAATGACGGACTCTCTGCATAAGAGACTGTCTATGATGTATACGGCCAACATCCTCACCGAGTACCAATGACTTTGATCCAATTCAAATACATGTGTCCTACATTTATTTGAATTTGAAAGGGGAATTTATGTCAAGGTATATGTGAGGTCAATAAATATATATATTTTAATCATATATTTTAAGGTTCATTCAGAAAAACTGACTCAGCCATGTTCAGTTCTCCCCCCACTTAGTATGCAAAGTTATTCTAAACACACAAGTGAGGACAGTAAAACATTGGCTCTAATCAACTTAAAACAATCACTTAAAGGATTTTAAATTTATAGCTTGAGACAGGATGAGTCATAAAAGGTAATTTAAAAAGATAGATTGTCAGATAGATGACACCATACAGTGAGTGGAGACGAGGTGTCTGAGATATGCCTTTGAGGCCAAATAAGATTGAAATTAGATTACTGGATTCTCAAAGGTACATGCTCATATATGGACTTCCTGCCTGTTAAGTGACCCCCTGTAAGCTATAGACACATCTTACAAGGTAATTTTGAAATTTACTGAAAATTCTAAATACAAGATTGCCTGCATATAAACAAATATATATATATATACACACACACACACACACAGGTATACCCCGCTCATACAGCGGGTTAGGGACCGGAGCTCAGCTGTGAAGTGAAAACCTCCTTAAAGTGAAACAAGGCAGTTTTAGCTTTCTTTTCAGTGTTTAAAATTCTGAAAACATGTTTGAACTAACTAATATTAGGGGTGCAATAGTGCTATGTTTAGTTTAACTCTAGCACAGCAAGTATTCAATTACTATTCAATAAATACTGTACCTGTAAAATAGTGACAATTACTGTAGTAAAATTTGCCAGACTATAGCACTGAGACACAGATTGCACTGTAATGATGTAAACAAAGTGAACTAAGCATAACAAAATGGTGCCATTCACTTTTCTAGCAATCTCACAATGATTATAGCACTGTTTCAAAATCCTTGGAGGCTCCACAAAGCGCTGTATTAGCGAATTGCTGTAAAGTGAAGCGCTGTAAAGTGAGGTATACTACATATATATATATATATATATATATATATATATATATATATATATATATATATATATATATATATATATATAAATATATATATTTTGAAAGCATAAAATGTCTTGGCCTCTGTGTTTTTAAGAATATAAATAGATATTTGTTGACCTAAAAAGAAAAGATTAATTACACTTTTATTTCAGATCTACACGGACAGGATTCATACATCCAGGATTTATTAGAAACGTGAAATATGGTATATTCATGTTGGAATACAATGCAGTACTGAATATAAAATAGGCTGTTATTTGTATATAAATGCCAGGATACTGATAACATTTTTAATAGATTTTAAGCTAATAATTAGCAGTATAATTACTTTAATATAATATAATGGTGTTTGGTATAGAAATGATCAGAAAATTCACATAATACCACCCTGCCTGGAATTCGGATTGTAAGTGATAAATGCAATGTATAGTATTGTTTAATATAATCATTATATGGAAATATTGTAAACTGTCTAGAAATGGTTAAATGTATTGCTGTGTTGTGTGTCTGCTGCCCCCGAATGGCCAGAATCCAGTATGACAGTTAAGGGATTTAACTGTTAAAAGATGCATTTCAATAGCAACAATGAGAAGGGAAAAGCACCATGGGCGTGAACAAAACAGGTCATCAATGATTAGATAAAAAAGGATTAGCAATGCAACCAGGGGGACAGTTTTTTTTTGTGACTTGCTGAGTCTAAGTGAATTGATTTTGGCTGCCATACCTGGGACACATTTCACTTCAGCTAAGGAAATGAAAGCTTACCTTTGATCTATGCAATAACTTTCCTTCAAATGAGATGAACTAAAGACCCCTACAAATTGGTTCAAATTGGTGAAATATAATTGTTCTAATTTTTTAAATTTGAAACAAAGGTTATTGGTAAGAACATAGTCAATTTGTATTTAATAGATTTAAAGAGAGCAGACTGTATTTTGCTTATATTCATAGTCCTATATATAAAGGCTAAGTTTGTATCTTGCATGCATAAATAAGTCATCTGTGCAAAAACATAATTTATGTAAGAACTAACCTGATAAATTAATTTCTTTCATATTGGCAAGAGTCCATGAGCTAGTGACATATGGGATATACATTCCTACCAGGAGGGGTAAAGTTTCCCAAACCTCAAAATGCCTATAAATACACCCCCCACCACACCCAAAATTCAGTTTAATGAATAGCCAAGAAGTGGGGTGATAAGAAAGGAGCAAACGCATCAACAAGGAATTGGAATAATTGTGCTTTATACAAAAAAATCATAACCACCACAAAAAGGGTGGGCCTCATGGACTCTTGCCAATATGAAAGAAATGAATTTATCAGGTAAGTTCTTACGTAAATTATGTTTTCTTTCATGTAATTGGCAAGAGTCCATGAGCTAGTGACGTATGGGATAGCAAATACCCAAGATGTGGAACTCCACGCAAGAGTCACTAGAGAGGGAGGGATAAAAATAAAGACAGCCAATTCCACTGAAAAAAGAATCCACAACCCAAATCAAAAAAGTTTTAATCTTATAATGAAAAAAACTGAAATTATAAGCAGAAGAATCAAACAAACAGCTGCCTGAAGAACTTTTCTACCAAAAAACTGCTTCTGAAGAAGAGAAAACGTCAAAATGGTAGAATTTAGTAAAAGTATGCAAAGAAGACCAAGTTGCTGCTTTGCAAATCTGATCAACAGAAGCTTCATTCTTAAAAGCCCAGGAAGTAGAAACTGACCTGGTAGAATGAGCCGTAATCCTCTGAGGCGGGGATTTACCAGACTCCAAATAAGCATGATGAATCAAAAGCTTTAACCAAGAAGCCAAAGAAATGGCAGAAGCTTTCTAACCTTTCCTAGAACCAGAAAAGATAACAAATAGACTAGTAGTCTTTCTGAAATCTTTAGTAGCTTCAACATAATATTTCAAAGCTCTTACCACATCCAAAGAATGCAAAGATCTTTCAAAAGAATTCTTAGGATTCGGACACAACGAAGGAACAACAATTTCTCTACTAATGTTGTTGGAATTCACAACCTTAGGTAAAAATTTAAATGAATTCCGCAAAACCGCCTTATCCTGATGAAAAATCAGAAAAGGAGACTCACAAGAAAGAGCAGATAATTCAGAAACTCTTCTAGCAGAAACGATAGCCAAAAGAAACAATACTTTCCAAGAAAGTAATTTAATGTCCAGAGAATGCATAGGCTCAAACGGAGGAGACTGTAAAGCTCTCAAAACCAAATTAAGACTTCAAGGAGGAGAGATTGACTTAATGACAGGCTTGATACGAACCAAAGCCTGTACAAAACAATGAATGTCAGGAATATTAGCAATCTTTCTGTGAAACAGAACAGAAAGAGCAGAGATTTGTCCTTTCAAGGAACTTGCAGACAAACCCTTATCCAAACCATCCTGAAGAAACTGTAAAATTCTAGGAATTCTAAAAGAATGCCAAGAGAACTTATGAGAAGAACACCATGAAATGTAAGTCTTCCAAACTTGGTAATAAATCTTTCTAGACACAGATTTACAAGCCTGAAACATAGTATTGATCACTGAGTCAGAGAAACCTCTATGACTAAGCACTAAGCGTTCAATCTCCATACCTTCAAATTTAATGATTTGAGATCCTGATGGAAAATCGGGCCTTGAGATAGAAGCTCTGGCCTTAACGGAAGTGGCCAAGGTTGGCAACTGGACATTCGAACACGATCCGCATACCAAAACCTGTGTGGCCATGCTGGAGCCACCAGCAGTACAAACGAACGCTCCATTATGATTTTGGAAATCACTCTTGGAAGAAGAACTAGAGGCGGAAAAATATAAGCAGGTTGATAATTCCAAGGAAGTGACAACGCATCAACTGCTTCCACCTGAGGATCCCTGGATCTGGACAGATACCTGGGAAGTTTCCTGTTTAGATGAGAAGCCATCAGATCTATTTCTGGAAGCCCCCATATCTGAACAAACATCTGGGTGAAGAGACCATTCTCCCGGATGTAAAGTCTGGTGACTGAGATAATCTGCTTCCCAATTGTCTATACCTGGGATATGGACCGCAGAGATTAGACAGGAGCTGGATTTTGCCCATGCAAGTATCCGAGATACTTCTTTCATAGCTTGAGGACTGTGAGCCCCACCTTGATGATTGACATACGCCATGGTTGTGACATTGTCTGTCTGAAAACAGAAGAGGCCAGAACTGAAGAGCTCTGAAAATCGCACGGAGTTCCAAAATATTTATTGCTAATCTCGCCTCTTGAGATTTCCAAACCCCCTGCGCTGTCAGAGATCCTCAGACAGCTCCCCAACCTGAAAGACTCGCATCTGTTGAAATCACAGTCCAGGTTGGATGAAGAAAAGAGGCCCCCTGAACCAAACGGTGGTGATCTAACCACCAAGTCAGAGATAGTCGAGTATTGGGATTTAAGGATATCAATTGTGATATCTTTGTATAATCCCTGCACCACAGGTTCAGCATACAAAGCTGAAGAGGTCTCATGTGAAAACGAGCAAAGGGGATCGCGTCCGATGCTGCAGTCATGAGACCTAAAACCTCCATGCACATAGCTACTGAAGGGAATGATTGAGACTGAAGGTTCCGACAAGCTGAAACCAATGTCAGATGTCTTTTGTCTGTTAGAGACAAAGTCATGGATACTGAATCTATTTGGAATCCTAAAATGGTTACCCTTGTCTGAGGAATCAAGGAACTTTTTGGTAAATTGATCCTCCAACTATGTTTTTGAAGAAACAACACAAGTTGATTCGTGTGAGATTCTGCAGAATGTAAAGACTGAGCAAGTACCAAGATATCGTCCAAATAAGGAAACACCGCAATACCCCGCTCTCTGATTAGAGAGAGTAGGGCACCGAGAACCTTTGAAAAGATCCTTGGAGCGGTCGCTAGGCCAAAAGGAAGAGCAACAAATTGGTAATGCTGGTCTAGAAAAGAGAATCTCAGGAACTGATAGTGATCTGGATGAATTGGAATATGAAGATAAGCATCCTGTAAGTCTATTGTGGACATATAATGCCCTTGCAGAACAAAAGGCAGAATAGTCCTTATAGTCACCATTTTGAATGTTGGAATTCTTACATAATGATTCAAAATTTTTAGATCCAGAACTGGTCTGAAAGAATTCTCTTTCTTTGGTACAATGAACAGATTAGAATAAAACCCCAGACCCCGTTCCAGATATGGAACTGGCACAATTACCCCAGATGACTCCAGGTCTGAAACACATTTCAGGAAAGCCTGAGCCTTTACTGGGTTCACTGGAATGCGTGAGAGAAAGAACCTTCTCACAGGCGGTCTTACCTTGAAACCAATTCTGTACCCATGAGAAACAATGTTCTGAATCCAATGATTTTGAATTGAATTGATCCAAACATCTTTGAAAAATCATAGTCTGCCCCCTACCAGCTGTGCTGGAATGAGGGCCGCACCTTCATGCGGACTTGGGGGCTGGTTTTGATTTTCTAAAAGACTTGGATTTATTCTAGACTGGAGAAGGCTTCCAATTGGAAACCGTTCCTTTAGGGGAAGGGTCAGGCTTCTGAGAGTGTCATAAATAAAATAAGACATACCAAAAGACACTCATCTACATATAGCAGATAGCCAAACCAGTACTGAAACGGGAATCAGCAGAGGTAATGGTATATAAGAGTATATCGTCGATCTGAAGAGGGAGGTAGGAGATGAATCTCGACGTCCGAAAACAGAGATCCTATGAAATAGATCCCCGATAGGATGACCATTGTATTCAATAGGTAATACTCCCTTCACATCCCTCTGACATTCACTGCACTCAGAGGAAAACCGGGCTTCAGCATGCTGCGAAGCGCATATCAACGTAGAAATCTAGCACAAACTTACTTCACCATCTCCATAGCAGGCAAAGTTTGTAAAACTGAATTGTGGGTGTGGTGGGGGGTGTATTTATAGGCATTTTGAGGTTTGGGAAACTTTGCCCCTCCTGGTAGGAATGTATATCCCATACGTCACTAGCTCATGGACTCTTGCCAATTACATGAAAGAAATATAGAATATATAGATATATGTATCTTAGAATTGGTTTTAATTATAAGTAAATAAGAATTTGTTCCAGTTTAAATAGACATTTAAGTGACTGTTCACAGAAAGAATATATGTATTTTTAGTATCCTAATTAGAATTGAATTAGAATCAATTGCAGCTAAATAGCTGAGTATATATATATATATATATATATATATATATATATATATATATATATATATATATATATATATATATATATCCCTATTGGTTACTGTTAGAATTGTATTGTCTGAATACCAGTAGCTATTATCTTAAGTCTCACTGTGATATTTTAAATGCAACACTGAATGAAAGGCTATTTGTGAATAAGGCCAGTTCTAAAGGTAAACGTGTATAAACTCTGCATAGCATATTTTGAATAGTTTTTAAACGCATATAATATTGACTCATATTCTAGTATTGCAAATATATATTTCAATGTGTTCATAGATAGTTACTAATAAAAAGAATTCAGGTATTTATATTAATTTTGTGGTTTCTAGTAGATACATATTGATTAAGGGTTTATTTTTAAAGGATAATTATCAAATATATTGTATTATAACCCTGCCATATACTCACATATTATTTGGAGAACACTACTAAGATTCTTATAAATATACTGACATCTTATAAGTGAGCAAATACGGGATTACATATGTCAGTTTTTTCTATATTTAAATACTTGCATATTTTTGTCAGTGTGTCGACAGCCCCAACAGTGTATTAAGGGTTTGCACCTTCTATAGAAACCTGGTATAAATTATCGCTTAACCTCTTCTAATACTTTCTATGGGATTCAAAAAAAAAAAAAAGAATTGCCACCCGGAGTCCAGCTACCAAAATTGAGGTATAACGCACCATTGGAAGCAGTCAAACGAAATTGCTTCCGACAGCATACTTTTCAGTTTGCGAGCGAACGCAAACTTAATTACAGCTCAATGGAAGCGAGCCCTTAGACGGTGATTAAAAGTGTTGTGCTAGGGATTATGCCAGATAGACAACTTACGCACTTTAGTAAAGCACTTTAGTAAATTCTGTTTTCTCCAAGTTCTGAAAACCTGGGTAAGGAGTGAGGAGTTGGGTCAGGGGTATAGGATAGCGTATATCAAGTGTTTGTGGGCTTTGTCCGCTAAATTGTATAGGTAAAAGAACATTATTAAATAAAGTTTATAGCGAGTACATAAATAAAACCTAGGACAGCTTTTGGTAAACATTTTACATTTACACATTGCCTATAATTTCAGCTAAAAAAATTAAGAATAGGGAGCTAATATAGCTGTAGTGTTTTCCATGATGCTCACGTTTTTGCAGTAATCTGGCCTTAGTTTGTGTGCAGACCTTTTGTAGTACAGATTATATATATATATATATATATATATATATATATCCCTTTAATAAACCCTGGTATAAAAGCTTGTGTTTTTTTGTTTTTGTAGTGTAAAATAAAGGGTATAAAGTTATTCTATAATTAATAATATATGCAGAAGAGATTGTTCCCTATAGCATTGCACAGACCAGCAACAATTCCCTTCTGACAAGAATTTTACCTGAATGGTGTACTTGATGTCTAGTTGGCCATTGGCTTGAAAAAATAGACACAGTACAGCGTAGAGCAAAGGGTGCTATATTTATTCCCATGAACCATTGCTTCTCTGGATAGAAGAATCTGTACATACAAAGCTTTTAATAGACGGTTGAGGAACTTGACCAGATTTCTGAGAACTACACACAAAAAAGCCAAACAGCAACTCTTTAGCCTTTTAACTCTGTATAAAATAGTTCTGTTGACAATCCACACAGCAAGTAAGGCATCATTCAGGAAAAGAAGATTAATGCAGCCAAGAAAGGTATTTTCTAGTTCCTTGTTTATAAGGCACATAACAGAAGAACCATTAGGCCACTTGTCAGCCAATCAGAATAAATGAATATCAGCATCTGATGGTATACAACTCTACACTGCCAATTATCTGGATCTCCTTAATAGCTTTACAATCCAGTCCAGGAGGGGTGAATTCTCCCATGGGGTACCCATTTATGGCTAGCTTGAATAAGCCATCTTCAGAAAGAATTAAAATCTGTAACAGAGAGGAATACAAAAATAATATTACATTGTTATAATCTCACCAAGGATACAGTCTTTTCTGTCACTATTTAGTAATATTACATTGTTATAATCTCACCAAGGATACAGTCTTTTCTGTCACTAATCAGTAATATTACATTGTTATAATCTCACCAAGGATACAGTCTTTTCTGTCACTATTTAGTAATATTACATTGTTATAATCTCACCAAGGATACAGTCTTTTCTGTCACTATTTAGTAATATTACATTGTTATAATCTCACCAAGGATACAGTCTTTTCTGTCACTATTC
>NC_069505.1:871835-911835 GCF_027579735.1 Bombina bombina
GAAAGAGCGCCAATTTAGTTAACAAGGTCCATGGGGGAAGAAGCTAGCTGTTTTTTCCACCACGTACCTTGCATTATGGCGGCTTTGCGAGACTTGCTCAGGACAGTTACAGCCCTGGCACAAATCAGGGGCATCGACTGGTTGCAAGAGCAGATGGTGACGGCGGGCATTGTGCCGCCTGGGAGAACGGATCCGGTCGATCGAGGCAGGACAGCACGGCCTGGCAGCAGGCCAGCCAGGAGGGCTAGACCTCCGGTGCGGCTTAGCCTGGAGGTGTCGAGCAGACTCAGGACTCGTGGGTCGTGTTCCAGAGGCGGCAGGAGAATGAAGTGGAGGTCTCAGGAGCAGCAATGCCGCAGGCAGTGGCGGCAGGAGCAGATGGACCGGAGCAGCTTGATGGAGGCCAGGTGGATGACGTCACCGCCCGGCGGTCGGGCGGCAGAGGACGGAAGGCGAGGGGAGCGGGAGCAGGTAAGAGGTGCGAGTGTGGCAGTAGGAGGCGTAGTGTGGCGGTAGACTGTGGGGGACATAACAGGTCTGGAGGCACACGGAGAAGGACTGCAAGGGGGTAATTTCATAACGGGGGTTACTTGGAGGGCTGTTCTGTGAAAGGGGAATAAGGTGTGGGATAAGCACCGGGGGGGTAATGTTGGAGGATTGCAGGCCACCGTTATAAACCCCCCACTGTAGATAAAGTGGCGCTGGGTTCAAAAAAGGGGTATGAAATGGGATTGGGGGGGGAGTGGCCACAGTGGCATATCGGCAGCTGTAGTAGGCTGCAAGGGGTCTTTGTAAATTAGAGGGTTGGGGTAGGCAGGAATTGGTAGGCCAGTGAGATGGGCTAGGACAGGGGTCAGCAACCTTCGGCTCCCAGATGTTTTGTAACTACATTTCCCATGATGCTCAGATAGCCTAAAGAGTGTCTCAGCATCATGGGAAATGTAGTTCCAAAACATCTGGGAGCCGAAGGTTGCTGACCCCTGGGCTAGGAGGTATGGGGAAAGCAGACATAGGCAGGTAGAGTTAGAGATAGGAGGGGTGTGGGGTGGTGGTTCCAGGCAGGTGTTTGGGATGGGCAGGTCAAGGGGCCTTAAACATGGGTGGGGGGGGCATCTGTTTAAAAAAAAAAAAAAGTAAATAGAAGGGGGAAAAGTAGCAAGGAAGCTGGTGGAGCTTGATGCAAGCGTTTGGATGGTTTATGCAGTACGCTAGGCTGAATTGTGTTTGGGCATGTGGATATTCAGTCTCTCTCCACTCCCCCCCTTTTTCTCTTTTCCTTTTCCTCCAAACCCCCCCCCCCCCCCCCGTTTTTTCCGGGCGTAAGGGTTTTTTTTCAAAAAAAAAAGAAAAGAAAAGAAAAGGGGGGGGAGAATTAGAATAACAAGTAAAGGGTCGGGGTGGGGGTAGGCATTTGTGGTGATTAGGGTAATAATATGTGTCATTGTGTTTGCACCTCCCCCCCCCCCCTGTGACAATGCAGCAGGCAGGAGAGTGTCGGGCAGGAGCGGGGACAGCAAACCTGTGGAACAGGGGTCGCCTATATGGGAGCCAGACTTCAATGAGGCGGATATGGATACCATTTTCTTGGAGGATTCCTACAATGAGTTTGAGGAGCCGCAGCAAGGTGGCGGGGATGTCGTAGCAGTTACGGTGGACCAGGTAGGCGACATGAGGGTTTTAGCTCAATTGTTGCAAATTGTGGCTCCTGGTGCCACAGGGGAAGGAAGTAGTAGGGGGCCCAACCAGGAGACGGGCCAGGAGCAGAGGAGCAGTGGCAGCGGGGGCAGGACTGGTTCGGGGTGGTCTGGAGGGACTGGCCTTGATGATGCACTCTCTTCACAGGCAGGAGACGGCACTAGGCGTAGCAGCCAGAGAAGTAGCAGGTCAGGAGCAGTGAGACGGCGGGATAGGACCCATTCCCCAGTGGAGGATAGGAGGAGAAGGAATCGGCATGCTTCCCCTACCTGGGGCAGGTTGGAGAGGTCTCCGAGGAGAGGCAGTAGCGTAGAGAGAGGGAGATCTAGGCCCAGGGCGTGCTCGGCTGAGAGGACAGGAACAGAGAGAGCGGATCGGAGGTCGGTGGAGAGGAGAAGGGCAGAAAGGCGAGGGAGCAGGACGGCCATCAGCTCAGGACCTGCGACGGCACCTACGAGCACAGGTGAGGTGTCTGGGGTAACTCCAGTTCCATCTGTAGGCACAAGCAGTGTGGGTAATGCTTCTGAGGGGGTGGCAACGTTATTGAAAGGTTTGAAGGATTTGGTAGCGCAGGTAGAGAAGCAATGTGGTGAATGAAGGGGGTACAGTTGCAGGGGTTTGGAATCAGCAGGGGGGGGGGTTCAGGGTGCACCTGGGGAGCGGCGGCAGCCAATGTTGCAGGGGGCTCCATTAATGTGGCAGAGGTTGCCATGACCAGGCCGTGTTTGTGCACGATTGGGCCGCTGGGGATTCATCTGTCCCAAGATGTTAAGGAGAAGATTTGGAGGCAGGAATTCTTGGAGATCTTTTCATTGCTCCCGCTTAAGCAATTCGTGGAGATCAAGGAGGACCTGAAGGTGGAGCAAGGGAAGAAAGAGGAGAAGGAGCGCAAAAAGAGGAGGAGGAGCGCAAAAAGAGGTACAGGAAGCTGCCGAAGACATTTGGGAATTGGTCTCGGGCCTTTTGCATATTGGCTAGTGTAACAGCGGAAAAGTTCCCGGAACAGGGTTCGGCATTGTTTTGTTACTTTGACGAAATATCGGCGGCATATCTGACGTACGGAGGGATGACGATGAGCAGTTTTGGCAGAGGATAGCTGTGTGACCAGACATGAAGGGGGATGATCGGGACATGGGGATCTGGTTGGAGATGATGACGCCACTTTGAGGAGGGCAGTCCTTTCGAGGCCCGGGGGGGGAAGGGGACCAGAGGAGCCGGAACCACGGCGGCAGTGGCACTCAGAAAAGGCCTTTGTTTCCAGTTCAACGATGGCCAGTGCAGATTTGGGGGGTCGTGTAAGTATAAACATGAATGCTCAGGTTGTGGGGGAAATCACGGGTTCTCAAAGTGCTTCAAGAGAGGGAGAGGACCGGCCAAACCTGGGGGTGTGGTTACACAGGGCCAGGACGCCGGTGAAGGTCAGAGTTGGTGCCTTGGTTAAGACGGTACGCTAGGGGGCGGAAGGGGAAGCTGGACGCGGAGCTGCTGTTAACTGGCTTCAGCTCAGGGTTCTGGATACCATTTGAAGAGAAGGGGGGTTTTCGGGCTCATGGGAATTTGAAATCGGCTAGGATGTTTCCGGAGGTGGTGAGGGGAAAATTGGGGAAGGAGATTGCGTTGGGCAGAATGGCGGGCCCATTCAGGGAGATTCCGTTGGTTAACTTGAGGGTTTCTCCTCTGGGTGTGGTACCTAAGAAGGCTGAAGGTCAGTTTCGGATGATTCATCACTTATCGTATCCCAAAGGGGAGTCGGTGAATGATGGGATTGATCCGGAGGTGGCAGCAGTTCGCTATGCATCTTTTGACAGAGCGGTAGAGCTCATGCGGGCAGCGGGGGTAGGAGCGTGGATGGCCAAGGGGAATGTGGAGGCAGCCTTTCGGCTGTTGCCAGTGCACCCGCGGTGTCATCACCTGCTGGGTTGCAATTTCGAAGGGGCATATTTTGTGGACCTCTGCCTTCCTATGGGCTGCTCGATCTCATGCGCATATTTTGAGAAATTCAGCTGTTTCGTGGAGTGGGTGGTTAGACAGAAGTCTGGGTTGGACTCCGTGGTCCACTATTTAGATGATTTTTTATTTGCTGGTCCGGAGGGATCGGGGGATTGTGAACATCTGATGGCAGACTTCATGGAGGTGGAGGATCAGTTTGGGATTCTGGTTGCAGCCGAGAAGACGGAGGGCCCGTCCACGTGCTTGAGCTTCTTGGGGATCCAAGTTGACTCGATGCGGATGGAATGTAGTCTACCAGCGGTAAAAGTAAGAGACTTGGTGGAGGCGATTGAGGAGGCATTGGGGAAGCGGAAGCTACGGTTGAGGGAGTTGCAATCGCTGATCGGCGAGTTTAATTTTGCATGTAGAATCATTCTGGTGGGGAGGATCTTTACAAGGAAATTGTCACTGGCAACGGCAGGGGTGCAGGAGCCTTCACATAGGATTCGATTGGGGGCCGAGCTCAAGGAGGATTTGGTGATTTGGAAACAGTTCTTGCAAAATTTCAATGGGAAGGCACTGGTGCAGGAGGCCATGGTGGCTGAGACGGAGCTGCATTTGTACACGGATGCGGCAGGGGCAGTTGGTTTTGGGGCCTACTTGCAAGGAAAATGGTGTTTGGGGCAATGGCCTGAGAAGTGGGTTCAAGTAGGATTGACAAAGAACTTGGTGTATCTGGAATTGTTCCCATTGGTGGTGGCTTTGGAGGTATGGCCGCACCTTTTGGCGAATAAGAGGGTTACGTTTCATTCAGATAATATGGATGTGGTGTTAGCTATTAATCGTTTGTCTGCCTCCTCTCTGCCAGTGGTCCATTTGTTACGTTTGTTTTGAAATGCTTAAAATGCAATGTCTTTTTTCGTGCTGTGCATGTGCCAGATAAAGAGAATAATGTGGCTGACGCTCTTTCCCGTTTGCAGTGGGAGCGTTTTCGGTGGTTGGCTCCGGAGGCGGAGGAGACCGGAATGCAGTGTCCGGTGACTTTATGGGAGAGAGCATTCATGGCAGGTTGAATATGGTGAGGGGAGCAGTGCTCCACGGACCTGGAAGGCATATACGCAGGTATGGGCTCTGTGGTTTAAATTTTTGCAAAGCTGGGGGAGGATTCAATCACCTGATGATAGGGTAATGGCTTTGCTGGACTGGATGTTGATTTGGCAGTGAAGGGGGATTTCAAGATCAATGGTGAGAAGAAGGCTGGCAGCGATGTCATTTCTGTGGCAACTTATGGGGCTGGAGGATGGGACAAAAAAGTTTTTGGCGAGGCTAGCGGCGAGAGGTTTGTGTAAGGGGAAGAAAGTGCAGGATGGGAGGAGGCCCGTGGTATTTGCGGTGTTGACAAAAATAGTGGGCAATTTGCAGGACACATGTTCTTCGGATTTTGAGGTGAGATTGTTTAAGCTTGCTTTCGTAGTGGCATTTTTCGGGGCTTTTTGAATATCGGAGTTGGTGGGGAAGAGCAGAAAGGATAAAGGGGGGATTCAGATGGCAGATGTGGCAGTACGTGATGGGGCCTATTTGGTTGAGAAAATCTAAAACGGACCAAGTGGGAAATGGGTGCCAGATAACTCTGAAGGCTATGGGAGGGTCATGTTGTCCGGTTCAGGGGTTCCAGGAGTATGCGATGGTGAGTCCCCAATTTGGGGGTCCGCTGTTTATCCATAGAGACGGGTCGTCTCTATCGCAGTTTCAATTTCAGGCAGTTTTTAAGAGATGTGTCAGTTTAGGGGTTGGGAGCTGGGGGAGTTTGGGACACATTCGTTTAGGATAGGGGCAGCTACGGAGGCTCACACATTGGGAATAGAGGTTGCAGGGATAACATAATTTATGTAAGAACTTACCTGATAAATTAATTTCTTTCATATTGGCATGAGTCCATGAGCTAGTGACGTATGGGATATACATTCCTACCAGGAGGGGCAAAGTTTCCCAAACCTCAAAATGCTTATAAATACACCCCCGAACCACACCCACAATTCAGTTTAATGAATAGCCAAGAAGTGGGGTGATAAGAAAGGAGTGAAACAAGGAATTGGAATAATTGTGCTTTATACAAAAAAACATAACCACCACAAAAAGGGTGGGCCTCATGGACTCTTGCCAATATGAAAGAAATGAATTTATCAGGTAAGTTCTTACATAAATTATGTTTTCTTTCATGTAATTGGCAAGAGTCCATGAGCTAGTGACGTATGGGATAGCAAATACCCAAGATGTGGAACTCCACGCAAGAGTCACCAGAGAGGGAGGGATAAAAATAAAGACAGCCAATTCCGCTGAAAAAAAAATCCACAACCCAAATCAAAAAAGTTTTAATCTTATAATGAAAAAAACTGAAATTATAAGCAGAAGAATCAAACTAACAGCTGCCTGAAGAACTTTTCTACCAAAAAACTGCTTCTGAAGAAGAGAAAACATCAAAATGGTAGAATTTAGTAAAAGTATGCAAAGAAGACCAAGTTGCTGCTTTGCAAATCTGATCAACAGAAGCTTCATTCTTAAAAGCCCAGGAAGTAGAAACTGACCTAGTAGAATGAGCCGTAATCTTCTGAGGCGGGGATTTACCCGACTCCAAATAAGCATGATGAATCAAAAGTTTTAACAAAGAAGCCAAAGAAATGGCAGAAGCCTTCTGACCTTTCCTAGAACCAGAAAAGATAACAAATAGACTAGAAGTTTTTCTGAAATCCTTAGTAGCTTCAACATAATATTTCAAAGCTCTTACCACATCCAAAGAATGCAAAGATCTTTCCAAAGAATTCTTAGGATTAGGACACAATGAAGGGACAACAATTTCTCTACTAATGTTGTTGAAATTCACAACTTTAGGTACAAATTTAAATGAAGTCCGCAAAACGACCTTATCCTGATGAAAAATCAGAAAAGGTGACACAAGAAAGAGCAGATAATTCAGAAACTCTTCTAGCAGAAGAGATGGCCAATAGAAACAATACTTTCCAAGAAAGTAATTTAATGTCTAGAGAATGCATAGGCTCAAACGGAGGAGCCTGTAAAGCTCTCAAAACCAAATTAAGACTCCAAGGAGGAGAAATTGACTTAATGACAGGTTGATACGAACCAAAGCCTCTACAAAACAACGAATGTCAGGAAGATTAGCAATTTTTCTGTGAAACAGAACAGAAAGAGCAGAGATTTGTCCTTTCAAGCAACTTGCAGACAAACCCTTATCTAAACCATCCTGAAGAAACTGTAAAATTCTAGGAATTCTAAAAGAATGCCAAGAGAAATTATGAGAAGAACACCATGAAATATAAGTCTTCCAAACTCTGTAATAAATCTTTCTAGACACAGATTTACGAGCCTGCAACATAGTATTAATCACTGAGTCAGAGAAACCTCTATGACTAAGCGTTCAATCTCCATACCTTCAAATTTAATGATTTGAGATCCTGATGGAAAAACAAACCTTGAGATATAAGGCCTGGCCTTAATGGAAATGGCCAAGGTTGGCAACTGAACATTTGAACAAGATCCAGATACCAAAACCTGAGCGGCCATGCTGGAGCCACCAGCAGCACAAACTATTACTCCATGATGATTTTGAAAATCACTCTTGGAAGAAGAACTAGAGGCAGAAAAATATAAGCAGGTTGATAACTCCAAGGAAGTGTCAATGCATCCACTGCTTCCGCCTGAGGATCCCTGGATCTAGATAGGTACCTGGGAAGTTTCTTGTTTAGATGAGATGCCATCAGATCTATGTCTGGAAGCCTGCACATCTGAACAACTTGAAAAAAAGACATCTGGGTGAAGAGACCATCCTCCCAGGTGTAAAGCTTGATGATAAAGATAATCCGCTTCCCAATTGTCTAAACCTGGGATATGGACCGCAGAAATTAGACAGGAGCTGAATTTTGCCCAAGCAAGTATCCAAAATACTTATTTCATAGCCTGAGGACTAAGATTCCCACCCTAATGATTGACATACGCCACAGTTGTGACATTGTCTGACTGAAAACCAATAAACGTCTCTTCAAATAGAAGCCAAAAAACTGAAGAACTCTGAGAATCGCACAGAGTTCCAAAATATTGATAGATAATCTCGCCTCTTGAGATTTCCAAACCCCTTGTGCTGTCAGAGATCCTCAGACAGCTTCCCAACCTAAAAGACTCGCATCTGTTGTGATCACGGTCCAGGTTGGATGAACCAAAGAGACCCGTAGAACTATAAGATGGTGATCTAACCACCAAGTCAGAGATAGTTGAATATTGGGATTCAAGGATATTAAATGTGATATCCTAGAATAATCCCTGCACCATTAAGTCAGTATTAAAAACTGGAAAGGTTTCATATGAAAATGAGCAAAGAGAATCGAATCCAATGCTGCAGTCATGAGACCAAAAACTTTGATGCATATAGCTACTGAAGGAAATAATAGAGACTAAAGGTTCCGACAAGCTGAACCCAATAAAAATTGTCTCTTGTCTGCTAGAAACAAAGACATTGACACAATCTATCTGGAAACAAAAAAAAGGTGACCCTTGTCTTGAAGAATCAAGGAACTTTTGTTAAAAAGATCCTCCAACCATGTCCTTGAAGAAACAACAGAAGATGAAACGTATGAGATTCTGCAGAACGAAAAGACTGAGCAAATACCACAATATTGTCCAAATAAGGAAAATGCCAAGAACCTTTTGAAAAGATTCCTAGAGCTGTCGCTAGGCCAGAAAGGAAAAGCAACAAATTGGTAATGCTTGTCTAAGAAAGAGAATCTCAGAAAATGAAAATAATCTGAATGAAAACAGAATATGAATATATGCATCCTGTAAGTCTATTGTAGGCAAATAATGCCCTTGCTGACCAAAAGGCAGAATAGACCATATAAACACCATTCTGAAAGATGGTACTGTACATGACAAATCAAAAAGATAATCTATCTTTGGGACAATGAATAGTTCTGAACAAAACCCCAGACCCCGTTCCTGAAATGGAACTGGTATGAATATCCCAGATAACTCCAGGTCTGAAACACACTTCAGGAAAGTCTAAGCCTTTACTGGAATAGCTAGGATATGCTAGAGAGAAAAAGACTTCTCACAGGCGGTCTTACTCTGAATCCTATTCTGTACCCAAATCTAAGAAGTTTGGACCGAATTGAACCAAACAACTTTAGAAAAAGTCTTAACCTGCCCCGTACCAGCTAAGCTGGAATAAAGGCCGCACCTTCATGCGAATTTGAGGGCTGACTTTGATCTTTTAAATGGCTTGAATTCATTCCATTTGAAGAAAACTTCCAATTAGAAACATGTTACTTGGGGAAGAAATAGGTTTCTGTTCTTTTTTAAGAACAAAAACTAATATAAGCTTAAGATTTACTCTTAGAACTTAATCTTGAAGCCAAAAAACTCCCTTCCCCAGAATAACAGATGAAAGTATTGAATCCAATTGTGAACCAAATAATTTATTACCTTGGAAAAATAGAAATCTGGATTATAGAAATCAAATTAGCATTCCAAGATTTAAGTCACAAAGTTCTTCTAGCTAAAATAGCTAAAGACAGATTTAACCTCAACTGTGAAAATATCAAAAAATGACATCACAAATGAAATTATTAGCATGTTGATCAACTTAACAATGCTAAACAAATCATAATCCGATACTTGTTGCGCTAAAGTATCCAACCAAAAAAGATGAAACAGCTGCAACATCAGCCAAATAAATTGCAGGCCTAACAAAAGGACCTGAAAATAAAATAATTTTCCTTAGATAAGATACAAGTTTCCCATCTGAAGGATCTTTAAAATAAATACTATTTTCCATAGGAATAGTAGTATGTTTAGCAAGAGTAGAGATAGCCCCATTAACTTTGGGGATCTTTCCCCAGAACTCCAAACAAACTGCTGGCAAAGGATACAATTTAAAAACCTTAAAGAAGGAATTAAAGAAGTCCCAGGCCTATTCCATTCCCTAGTATCGGGAACTGGGAAAAAAACCTCTGAAGTAACCACAGGAGGTTAATAAGCAGAATTTAAATGTTAGCTAACCTTAAAATCAAAAGGAAAGAGAAACCAGCACACTTAATCAGCATTAATTAGGCATCCATAATGAAGAAAACAATACACCAAGTAATTTAAAAGGTTTACTATCAAAGATAAATTGCACAATATGCGGGACGTCTCCCTGCAAAGGATAAATATTACAAATAAAATAAATCAAAAGAAAAGTACTATATGGAATACCACCCTAAAAATTAAAAAATGTAAAAATGAAAAAATATCAAAAATCAAAAAACAAAAATCTAAAAAACAATATTGCTGGCTAAGAGAATATCCAATCAAAGGAATCGTCAAATGTTCCTCTTTATTGCTGTGGGATCCAGTGTGTATCATTGTTGGAAAGCAAATGTTGCTAGTTAGAAAGTGTCAATATAGTAGTTACTCCTTATGTTTGTATCAACTCTTCAAGTGTTAACACATATTGCAATTATTTCCCATAATCTTATGTGTAGGCCAAAATACTGCTTCAGTATATGCAGAATGTGCAGTAGGTGAAACTTTGTTTATCAAAAAGGTATATTTGGATCACTTCAGATAAATGAGTATTGACTCCGTGAGCCTTGTTCGTCAGTCACTAATTATCAGTATTGTATACACTTCTCACCTTAACAGCCTGCTATATGTCAGTTTACTTAGCAAAACGACTTATACTTTTTACCGGAATTTTTCCTCGCCAAGCGCGATGACACTCTTGAACGGCTGTGTGCCAGATGATCACTTTTGACAGGCAGCTTGGGGTAATACCGGAATCTTTTCCTCGCCAAGTTCGATGACAATCTTGAACAGCTGTGTATCAGATGACCACACTTGACAGGCAGCTGGGGTAATGCCGGAATCTTTTCTTCTCCGAAACCGTTACCTCTCCAGTCAGCGTCTTTCGAGATTTTCACCTCCGTGAGAAAGCCCATCTACACGGGTGAAACGCGTAGAGAAAGAGAGTTGCTGACCCTGTCAAGAACTTACAACTAGGTACCTAGTAGATTACCCGCGCGTGAAATACGCTAAGAGCGGAGGTTGCTTCACAATATCAGCTCAGCTGATTACCCTTTTGCTACAGCTGCATATAACCAACGGAGGTGAAAATCTCGAAAGACGCTGACTGGAGAGGTAACGGTTTCGGAGAAGAAAAGATTCCGGCATTACCCCAGCTGCCTGTCAAGTGTGGTCATCTGATACACAGCTGTTCAAGATTGTCATCGAACTTGGCGAGGAAAAGATTCCGGTATTACCCCAAGCTGCCTGTCAAAAGTGATCATCTGGCACACAGCCGTTCAAGAGTGTCATCGCGCTTGGCGAGGAAAAATTCCAGTAAAAAGTATAAGTCGTTTTGCTAAGTAAACTGACATATAGCAGGCTGTTAAGGTGAGAAGTGTATACAATACTGATAATTAGTGACTGACGAACAAGGCTCACGGAGTCAATACTCATTTATCTGAAGTGATCCAAATATACCTTTTTGATAAACAAAGTTTCACCTACTGCACATTCTGCATATACTGAAGCAGTATTTTGGCCTACACATAAGATTATGGGAAATAATTGCAATATGTGTTAACACTTGAAGAGTTGATACAAACATAAGGAGTAACTACTATATTGACACTTTCTAACTAGCAACATTTGCTTTCCAACAATGATACACACTGGATCCCACAGCAATAAAGAGGAACATTTGACGATTCCTTTGATTGGATATTCTCTTAGCCAGCAATATTGTTTTTTAGATTTTTGTTTTTTGATTTTTGATATTTTTTCATTTTTACATTTTTTAATTTTTAGGGTGGTATTTCATATAGTACTTTTCTTTTGATTTATTTTATTTGTAATATTTATCCTTTGCAGGGAGACGTCCCGCATATTGTGCAATTTATCTTTGATAGTAAACCTTTTAAATTACTTGGTGTATTGTTTTCTTCATTATGGATGCCTAATTAATGCTGATTAAGTGTGCTGGTTTCTCTTAGCTTTTAGCGCCCTCTCATTTACGTTTTTTGTTGAGTTTTATAATTTTGCCATCTAGGGGAGGTGGCAGGAGAGTGGCTTAGATAAACCTTTGGATTTTAGCGCTGTATTATTCTTTTCTATTCTTAAAATCAAAAGGACTAGTCTCCTCAATATCCAAAATAATCAACACCTTTTCAACAAAGAACGAATGTACTCTATTTAAAAGTAAAAAAGTAAATTTGTTAGTGTCAATATCTGATGAAGGATATTCTGAATGAGATAAATCATCATCAGAGAAGGATAATTCAGTATATTGTCGGTCATTTGAATATTCATCAACTAAATGAGAAGTTTAAAAAAAAAAAACTTTACATTTTATTAGAAGGTGGAATGGTAGACAAAGCCTTAGAATAGAATCAGAAAAATATTCTTATAAATTCCTAGGTATATCTTGTACATTAGATGTTAAAAGAATAGCAATATATAAAGCATTAATACTAATGGACTCTGCATGTAAAAGTTTATCATGATAACTTATTACAAACCATAGCTAAAGATAAAAATTCATAACATTAAAATAAATGAACTTAGCTTTGGTAGAACTGATATCAGTCATCAGGAATCCCACAGTATTTTCTGATACAGGAACAGCTTTTTGAGATATCTTGCAAATGTAAGAGAAAAATCAACAAATAAAGCAAAATATCAATTTCCTTAAATGACAGTTTCAGGAATGGGAAAAAAAATGCAAACAAAATAAGCCTCTGGAAACCAGAATGAAACAAAGATTTAAATAATGTCAGAAATCTGGCGCCAAGTATGACGCCCACAACTGACAAAATATTTTTTGGCGCCAAGAATGTCTGCAACAAACACAAGTGTCATAGATGACGCAACTATGTGAAAATTCTCGGCGCCAACTAAGACGCCGGAAATGACGAAAATACGTCAACAAATGTAATTCTCGCGCCAAAAAAGTCTTGCGCCAAGAATGACGCAATAAATTTTAGCATTTTGCGTACCCGCAAGCCTAACAGCCCACAATTTAGAAAGAAAGTCAATTTGAAAATTGAAGGTAAGAAAAAATTTCCTTTTTTTTTTTTTTTTAATATGCATTTCCCAAATGAAACTGACAGTCTGCAAAAAAAGGAAATATACTGATAAACCTGAATCATGGCAAATATAAGTACAAACATTATATTTAGAACTTTACATTTAAAGTGCCAAACCATAGCTGAGAGTGTCTAAATAAAGGAAATATACTTACCATAAGACACTCATCTACATAAAGTAGATAGCCAAACCAGTACTGAAACGAGAATCAGTAGAGGTAATGGTATATAAGAGTATATCGTCGATCTGAAAAGGGAGGTAGGAGATTAATCTCTACGACCGATAACAGAGAACCTATGAAATAGATCCCCGTTAGGATGACCATTGTATTCAATAGGTGATACTCCCTTCACATCCCTCTGTCATTCACTGTACTCTGAGAGGAACCGGGCTTCAGCATGCTGAGAAGCGCATATCAACGTAGAAATCTTAGCACAAACTTACTTCACCACCTCCATAGGAGGCAAAGTTTGTAAAACTGAATTGTGGGTGTGGTGGAGGGTGTATTTATAGGTATTTTGAGGTTTGGGAAACTTTGCTCCTCCTGGTAGTAATGTATATCCCATACGTCACTAGCTCATGGACTCTTGCCAATTACATGAAAGAAAAAGAGGATTGGCAGGTGGGTTTTTAATAGTTATATGTCATATGTTAGACCAACGTTGATCAGCTGTTAATGTTGCTGTTGTTGTTGTTGTTTATACAGGTCCTGTGCAGTGTTGGTTGACGGGCTATTCGTATATCTACTGGGCAAGGAAAGCTGCAGCGGTTAAAGATGGTGAGGGACAGCTTGGGTGGTCGCCAGAGGAAGTCATCATCCGCTGGCTAGGTTTCAGAGGCATGAGGTGGGATCAGTTGTTGGTGAAGGTAGTGGAGTACGCTCGTTTGTTCAAGCCGCCTGAGGTACTGTTAATACATGCTGGGGGGAATGATTAAGGGTTCATGTCCCAAAAGGACTTAGTGGATGGTATGAAGAGGGATGTAAGGAGGCTGTTGGAACTTTTCCCGGGCTTGGTGTTATTGTGGTCAGAGATTGAGCCGAGATTGGCATGGAGAGCGGCGTGGGATGTGGTTAGGTTGTAGGCATCTCGAAGGAAGATCAATAGGATGATGAGTAGTTTCGTTAAGAGGTTAGGTGGGCTGTCTTTACGGCATGTGGAGTTTGGGGGACTCGGGTAAGTGTTTTTTCCTTCAAGATGGGGTTCACTTGAATGAAGTACATTTGTTTAATTTCAATTTAAAGGAAGGGGTTACAATGGTCTTGGATTTGGTTGGCGGGGCACGGCGGTAGGCCTTTGCCGGTGGCGGAGTGCTTGCCTAGGAATAACAGTTAGGGGTACCTCCTGGAGAGGCAGGAGAGAGGTTGGTGGGTAAGGTGTTAGAGAATGGGAATATGGGACCGCTATAAAAAGCTGCGGCCTTTGTACCCCATGTTGGTGTTGTGTCTTTATTTAAGCAGGTACCGAGTGGAAGGGTCATGGAGCCCTGGAGGAGTGCCTACTACGTAGGGGCATGTGACCCTAACGTAGGTCAAGGACAACTGATAGGTCAGGAGTGGGGGTAGGAGGGGCTGGAAGGAGCACTATTTAGGTGAGAGGTGGGGACCCAGAAAGAGCACCAATTTAGTTAACAAGGTCCATGGGGGAAGAAGCTCCCTCCCTCCCTGTAGATAGGTGAAGTAAGTCGCAGCAGTTGGGCGGAGTGCTTGCCAAGGAATAGCAGTTAGGGGTACCTCCTGGAGAGGCAGAAGAGAGGTTGGTGGGTAAGGTGTTGGAGAATGGGAAGATGGGACTGCTATGGGCAAGCCTTGTGTGGTTTTAACCATTGTTTGGTAATGATTGGTTTTGGATATGTTTATAAATAAAAAGCTGCGGCCTTTGTACCCCATGTTGGTGTTGTGTCTTTATTTAAGCAGGTACTGAGTGGAAGGGTCAAGTCTTTTCTGTCACTATTTAAGTAACTATATAGAAGTGTTTGTTGGCGTTTCTGGGATTGAGATCTATACCTGGTATGTGTCCTGCACGTATTTTTTGCCTGTACAGACAGTCTTTGGGTTACAGACATCCGACTTAAGTACAACTCGTACTTACATACAGAGAAAATAGAGCTTTATCGACAATCCTTCTTTCCAGGATAATCCAAAATACTGAAAATCCAATTGTCACAAGGACAGAAAGTGATGTGAAATTTTATGAACAGGGGCACAGATAGCAAAACAAACTTTATCCTATGCTATCCAAAACAAAAAAAAAATGTTTGGCTAGAGTTTCAGTTAAATAAAGTGCCTGTTCCAACTTACATACAAATTCAACTTAAGAACAAACCTAAAGTCCCTATCTTGTATGTAACCCGGGGACTGCCTGTATATAGAAGTATATCATATGTTTGCCCTGCATTCACATCTACTAATGCTTTAAGCTGGTATAGGACCAAGACGCTGAAGCAGACAGAATTAAGTCAATACAGGGGCGTTGCATTTAAAGAAGTAGCACAAGGGATGGCAGGACAAAGCTCCCAAACTAAAGCCATCCTACAAAATGGGGTATGGCTCTCTGTACACCTGTCTCATAATTTGTCAAAATTAAAGGGGCAGTACTTCAATTTCTATCACCCATATGAAAGGGCGACATTTAAATATGGTGAAAGTTGTTTTACCAGAAGTAAAAATGAACACAATGATTGGCTACTGAAACAGGCTTACTAATGTTAGACTTCCTGAAAGACCTTAATAATGTCTTAATATTTAACAATCAAAAGACCAAGAGCTAGGGGATTGTTGCAGGGTCCTGAACGCAGCGCACACTTACACAGACAGGTGCTGTACTCCTACTGGTGATTCTTGGTATTAATATTTTATTATTATTATGTCCATTCCTAACGCTTTATTTGTACTTAGACTATGTAGTAAAGGGCAAAACAAGCAATGCAATGGATCTTATTATATTATGAATAAAATCTACGGCAATTGGGAATGTGAATAGTCCTGCTGATAAAAACTCATCACTATGTGGGATAAATAACTTATATACCATTAACACAATTATCAAACTTTGTTCATACAGGGGTTACAAATGTATGCTACATATTCAATAATCAGTCTATTCATGGTTATTAAAGGGACAGTCTAGTCAAAATTAAACTCACGATTCAGATAGGGCATGTCATTTTAAACAACTATCCAATTTACTTTTATCATCAAATTTGCTTTGTTCTCTTGGTATTTTTTGTTGAAAGCTAAACCTAGGTAGGCTCATCTGCTAATTTATAAGCCCTTGAAAGCCGCCTCTTATCTCAGGGCATTTGACAGCTTTTAACAAGACAGCACTAGTTCATGTGTGCCATATAGATCATATTGTGTTAACTCCTGCGGAGTTATTTATGAGTCAGCAGTGATTGGCTAAAATGCAAGTCTGCCAAAAGAACTGAAATAAGGGGGCAGTTTGCAGAGGCTTAGATACAAGGTAATCACAGAGGTAAAACTGAGATAAGGGGCAGTCTGCAGAGGCTTAGATACAAGGTAATCACAGAGATAAAACTGAGATAAGGAGTCAGTCTGCAGAGGCTTAGATACAGGGTAATCACAGAGGTAAAACTGATATAAGGGGCAGTCTGCAGAGGCTTAGATACAAGGTAATCACAGAGGTAAAACTGAGATAAGGGGGCAGTCTGCAGAGGCTTAGATACAAGCTAATCACAGAGGTAAAACTGAGATAAGGGGGCAGTCTGCAGAGGCTTAGATACAAGGTAATCACAGAGGTAAAACTGAGATAAGGGGCAGTCTGCAGAGGCTTAGTTGCAAGGTAATCACAGAGGTAAAACTGAGATAAGGGGCAGTCTGCAGAGGCTTAGTTGCAAGGTAATCAGAGGTAAAACGTGTATTAATATAACTCTGTTGGTTATGCAAAACTGGGGAATGGGTAATAAAGGGATTATCTATATTTTTAAACAAGAAATATTTTGGTGTATACTGTCCCTTTAAGCCTCCTTATTCAATGAAACTTTAGTTGTTTTTTACCATACTTTTTCACCTGTAGCAAAGGAGCATTTACATTGGTTTAAAGTACTCCTTTAGCTTAAAGCAAATACAGAATAGCACGGCAGACGAATATTCAGTACTCCTTTAGTTTAAAGCAAATACGGAATAGCACGGCAGACGAATATTCAGTACTCCTTTAGTTTAAAGCAAATACAGAATAGCACGGCAGACGAATATTCAGTACTCCTTTAGTTTAAAGCAAATACTAAATAACACGGCAGACGAATATTCAGTACTCCTTTAGTTTAAAGCAAATACTAAATAACACGGCAGACGAATATTCAGTACTCCTTTAGTTTAAAGCAAATACTAAATAACACGGCAGACAAATATTCAGTACTCCTTTAGCTTAAAGCAAATACAGAATAGCACGGCAGACGGATATTCAGTACTCCTTTAGTTTAAAGCAAATACGGAATAGCACAGCAGACAAATATTCAGTACTTCTTTAGCTTAAAGCAAATACGGAATAACACAGCAGACGAATATTCAGTACTCCTTTAGTTTAAAGCAAATACAGAATAGCACGGCAGACGAATATTCAGTACTCCTTTAGCTTAATGCAAATACTGAATAGCACGGCAGACGAATATTCAGTACTCCTTTAGTTTAAAGCAAATACTGAATAGCACGGCAGACAAATATTCAGTACTCCTTTAGCTTAATGCAAATACTAAATAACACGGCAGACAAATATTCAGTACTCCTTTAGTTTAAAGCAAATACTGAATAGCACGGCAGACAAATATTCAGTACTCCTTTAGCTTAAAGCAAATACAGAATAGCACGGCAGACGAATATTCAGTACTCCTTTAGCTTAATGCAAATACAGAATAGCACGGCAGACGAATATTCAGTACTCCTTTAGTTTAAAGCAAATACTGAATAGCACGGCAGACGAATATTCAGTACTCCTTTAGTTTAAAGCAAATACTGAATAGCACGGCAGACGAATATTCAGTACTCCTTTAGTTTAAAGCAAATACTAAATAACACGGCAGACGAATATTCAGTACTCCTTTAGCTTAATGCAAATACTAAATAGCACGGCAGACGAATATTCAGTACTCCTTTAGCTTAATGCAAATACTAAATAGCACGGCAGACAAATATTCAGTACTCCTTTAGTTTAAAGCAAATACTAAATAACACGGCAGACAAATATTCAGTACTCCTTTAGCTTAAAGCAAATACTGAATAGCACGGCAGACAAATATTCAGTACTCCTTTAGCTTAAAGCAAATACTGAATAGCACGGCAGACGAATATTCAGTACTCCTTTAGTTTAATGCAAATACGGAATAGCACGGCAGACAAATATTCAGTACTTCTTTAGTTTAAAGCAAATACTAAATAACACGGCAGACAAATATTCAGTACTCCTTTAGCTTAAAGCAAATACTGAATAGCACGGCAGACAAATATTCAGTACTCCTTTAGCTTAAAGCAAATACAGAATAGCACGGCAGACAAATATTCAGTACTCCTTTAGTTTAAAGCAAATACGGAATAGCACGGCAGACAAATATTCAGTACTCCTTTAGCTTAATGCAAATACTAAATAACACGGCAGACAAATATTCAGTACTCCTTTAGCTTAATGCAAATACTGAATAGCACGGCAGACGAATATTCAGTACTCCTTTAGTTTAAAGCAAATACTAAATAACACGGCAGACAAATATTCAGTAGTTCTTTAGTTTAAAGCAAATACTAAATAACACGGCAGACAAATATTCAGTACTCCTTTAGCTTAATGCAAATACTAAATAACACGGCAGACGAATATTCAGTACTCCTTTAGCTTAAAGCAAATACTGAATAGCACAGCAGACAAATATTCAGTACTCCTTTAGCTTAATGCAAATACTAAATAACACGGCAGACGAATATTCAGTACTCCTTTAGCTTAAAGCAAATACAGAATAGCACGGCAGACGAATATTCAGTACTCCTTTAGCTTAATGCAAATACTGAATAGCACGGCAGACGAATATTCAGTACTCCTTTAGTTTAAAGCAAATACTAAATAACACGGCAGACAAATATTCAGTACTCCTTTAGCTTAAAGCAAATACTAAATAACACGGCAGACAAATATTCAGTACTCCTTTAGTTTAAAGCAAATACTAAATAACACGGCAGACAAATATTCAGTACTCCTTTAGTTTAATGCAAATACTAAATAACACGGCAGACGAATATTCAGTACTCCTTTAGTTTAAAGCAAATACTAAATAACACGGCAGACAAATATTCAGTACTCCTTTAGCTTAAAGCAAATACTGAATAGCACGGCAGACAAATATTCAGTACTCCTTTAGCTTAAAGCAAATACTGAATAGCACGGCAGACGAATATTCAGTACTCCTTTAGCTTAAAGCAAATACTGAATAGCACGGCAGACGAATATTCAGTAGTTCTTTAGTTTAAAGCAAATACTAAATAACACGGCAGACAAATATTCAGTACTCCTTTAGTTTAAAGCAAATACGGAATAGCATGGCAGACAAATATTCAGTACTCCTTTAGCTTAATGCAAATACTAAATAACACGGCAGACAAATATTCAGTACTCCTTTAGCTTAATGCAAATACTAAATAACACGGCAGACGAATATTCAGTACTCCTTTAGCTTAAAGCAAATACAGAATAGCACGGCAGACGAATATTCAGTACTCCTTTAGCTTAATGCAAATACGGAATAGCACGGCAGACAAATATTCAGTACTCCTTTAGTTTAAAGCAAATACTAAATAACACGGCAGACGAATATTCAGTACTCCTTTAGCTTAAAGCAAATACAGAATAGCACGGCAGACGAATATTCAGTACTCCTTTAGCTTAATGCAAATACTGAATAGCACGGCAGACGAATATTCAGTACTCCTTTAGTTTAAAGCAAATACTAAATAACACGGCAGACAAATATTCAGTACTCCTTTAGCTTAAAGCAAATACTAAATAACACGGCAGACAAATATTCAGTAGTCCTTTAGCTTAATGCAAATACTAAATAACACGGCAGACAAATATTCAGTAGTCCTTTAGCTTAATGCAAATACTAAATAACACGGCAGACAAATATTCAGTAGTCCTTTAGCTTAATGCAAATACTAAATAACACGGCAGACGAATATTCAGTACTCCTTTAGCTTAAAGCAAATACTAAATAACACGGCAGACGAATATTCAGTACTCCTTTAGCTTAAAGCAAATACAGAATAGCACGGCAGACGAATATTCAGTACTCCTTTAGTTTAAAGCAAATACAGAATAGCACGGCAGACGAATATTCAGTACTCCTTTAGCTTAAAGCAAATACTGAATAGCACGGCAGACGAATATTCAGTACTCCTTTAGTTTAAAGCAAATACAGAATAGCACGGCAGACGAATATTCAGTACTCCTTTAGCTTAAAGCAAATACTGAATAGCACAGCAGACGAATATTCAGTACTCCTTTAGTTTAATGCAAATACTAAATAACACGGCAGACAAATATTCAGTAGTCCTTTAGCTTAATGCAAATACTAAATAACACGGCAGACAAATATTCAGTACTCCTTTAGCTTAATGCAAATACTAAATAACACGGCAGACAAATATTCAGTACTCCTTTAGCTTAATGCAAATACTAAATAACACGGCAGACGAATATTCAGTACTCCTTTAGCTTAAAGCAAATACAGAATAGCACGGCAGACGAATATTCAGTACTCCTTTAGCTTAATGCAAATACGGAATAGCACGGCAGACAAATATTCAGTACTCCTTTAGTTTAAAGCAAATACTAAATAACACGGCAGACGAATATTCAGTACTCCTTTAGCTTAAAGCAAATACAGAATAGCACGGCAGACGAATATTCAGTACTCCTTTAGCTTAATGCAAATACTGAATAGCACGGCAGACGAATATTCAGTACTCCTTTAGTTTAAAGCAAATACTAAATAACACGGCAGACAAATATTCAGTACTCCTTTAGCTTAAAGCAAATACTAAATAACACGGCAGACAAATATTCAGTACTCCTTTAGCTTAAAGCAAATACTAAATAACACGGCAGACAAATATTCAGTAGTCCTTTAGCTTAATGCAAATACTAAATAACACGGCAGACAAATATTCAGTAGTCCTTTAGCTTAATGCAAATACTAAATAACACGGCAGACAAATATTCAGTAGTCCTTTAGCTTAATGCAAATACTAAATAACACGGCAGACGAATATTCAGTACTCCTTTAGCTTAAAGCAAATACTAAATAACACGGCAGACGAATATTCAGTACTCCTTTAGCTTAAAGCAAATACAGAATAGCACGGCAGACGAATATTCAGTACTCCTTTAGTTTAAAGCAAATACAGAATAGCACGGCAGACGAATATTCAGTACTCCTTTAGCTTAAAGCAAATACTGAATAGCACGGCAGACGAATATTCAGTACTCCTTTAGTTTAAAGCAAATACAGAATAGCACGGCAGACGAATATTCAGTACTCCTTTAGTTTAATGCAAATACTGAATAGCACGGCAGACGAATATTCAGTACTCCTTTAGCTTAATGCAAATACTGAATAGCACGGCAGACGAATATTCAGTACTCCTTTAGCTTAAAGCAAATACTGAATAGCACGGCAGACAAATATTCAGTACTCCTTTAGCTTAAAGCAAATACTAAATAACACGGCAGACAAATATTCAGTACTCCTTTAGTTTAATGCAAATACTAAATAACACGGCAGACAAATATTCAGTACTCCTTTAGTTTAAAGCAAATACTGAATAGCACAGCAGACGAATATTCAGTACTCCTTTAGCTTAATGCAAATACTAAATAACACGGCAGACGAATATTCAGTACTCCTTTAGCTTAATGCAAATACTAAATAACACGGCAGACAAATATTCAGTACTCCTTTAGCTTAATGCAAATACTGAATAGCACGGCAGACGAATATTCAGTACTCCTTTAGCTTAAAGCAAATACTGAATAGCACGGCAGACAAATATTCAGTACTCCTTTAGCTTAAAGCAAATACAGAATAGCACGGCAGACGAATATTCAGTACTCCTTTAGCTTAAAGCAAATACAGAATAGCACGGCAGACGAATATTTGGAAAACAAAAATTTTTAAAGATTCGGCCAAACCGAATTATTCGCCCATGCATTCTTCCACTTTTCAGCAAAGGATACAAAGAGAACAAAACAAATTAGACAATCCATTTCATTGGAAAGTTATTGAAAATTGCTGCTCTGTCCAAATCACAAAATAATTTTTTGGGGGTTTCATGTCCCCACAGCTAGCACCGCACAGAATTCTGGGGGATTAGACTCTGAATAGCTTTGCTTGTAGATTAAGGACATATTGTATTACCTCAAAGAATCTCTCTGCGTGAAACGGGAAAAAAGGGGGCTGAATCGCTTGAGTGTGTCCCCATGACGCTCCCATTAAATGATTGTAACATACGGACTGGTCTCGGAAGTTGACAGTCAGTTTGAAGGGGATGAAGTCTCCAGATTTCAGCAGAAGGTGAATGCTATAAAAAGAATAGAATTACGTTATGTTCACAAACAGGTGGTCAACTACAGCACAATAAATACACAAGGTTCCCGTAAAGCCCCTTTAATGTGCTCCCAATGATCTTTTTACCTTTATTTCCTTATGTGAAATGGCTGCTAACTGCTACCTATAATGAAAATGTCATCATTGCAGTATTGGATATGGAAAGGCTATGCAAACAAGAGACCAAGAGGTCTATTTATCAAGCCCCGTGTTTCTGGCGAGTCAGTTATGAAGCAGCGGTCTGCTCTGAGCAGGCAGACAGACATCGCCGCAAATCAACCCGATTGAGTACGATCGGGTTGATTGACATCCCCCTGCTTATTGGCCGTGAATCTGCAGGGGGCGGCGTTGCATCAGCAGCTCACAAGAACTGCTGGTGCAATGCTGAATACAGAGAGCGTATTGCTCTCCGCATTCAGCGGGGTCTGTCGGACGTGATCCCCACTGTCGGCTCAGGTCCGACAGACCCTTGTTAAATAGGGGCCAAAAGCAGAAATCAGACAGAGCACAGCTCATTTCTTGTCTTGCTTGAGTAGATTGCCCCTTTAAACTGATAGTAAACACCTTGTAGTTGCAGGAGGTTTCTGCAGTCGTGCAATAAATTAGCATACGGAGTCTCATTTGTATTTGCTGCAATGTTATTTTATTGTCACATTCTAGCCATGACTTGATGTATTTAGAGGAGACAATCTTATAACTGGAGTAGGTCTCAGACGTGAAAAACACAGATATTCACACTTAAAGGGACAGTCAAGTCCAAATAAAAAAACTTTCATGATTCAAATACGGCATGTCATTTTAAACAACTTTCCAATCTACTTTTAACACCAATTTTGCTTTGTTCTCTTAGTATTCTTAGTTGAAAGCTAATCCCAGAAAATCTCTTAGACCTTGAATGCCGCCTCTAATCTGAATGCATTTTAACAGTTTTTCACCACTAGAGGGTGTTAGTTCATATGTGTCATATAAATAACATTGTGCTCATGCACATGAATTTAAAGAGGAGTGAGCACTGATTGGCTAAAATTCAAGTCTGACAAAAGCACTGAGATAAGGGACAGTCTGCAGAGGCTTAGATACAAGGTACTCACAGAGGTAAAACTGAGATAAGGGGGCAGTCTGTAGAGGCTTAGATAAAAGGTAATCACAGAGGTAAAACTGAGATAAGGGGCAGTCTGCAGAGGCTTAGATACAAGGTAATCACAGAGGTAAAACTGAGATAAGGGGGCAGTCTGCAGAGGCTTAGATACAAGGTACTCACAGGGGTAAAACTGAGATAAGGGGGCAGTCTGTAGAGGCTTAGATACAGGGTAATCACAGAGGTAAAACTGAGATAAGGGGGCAGTCTGCAGAGGCTTAGATACAAGGTAATCACAGAGGTAAAACTGAGATAAGGGAGCAGTCTGCAGAGGCTTAGATACAGGGTAATCACAGAGGTAAAACTGAGATAAGGGGGCAGTCTGCAGAGGCTTAGATACAAGGTAATCACAGAGGTAAAACTGAGATAAGGGAGCAGTCTGCAGAGGCTTAGATACAGGGTAATCACAGAGGTAAAACTGAGATAAGGGGGCAGTCTGCAGAGGCATAGATACATGGTAATCGCAGATGTAAAACTGTGATAAGGGGGCAGTCTGCAGAGGCTTAGATACAGGGTAATCACAGAGGTAAAACTGAGATAAGGGGGCAGTCTGCAGAGGCTTAGATACAGGGTAATCACAGAGGTAAAACTGAGATAAGGGGGCAGTCTGCAGAGGCTTAGATACAAGTTAATCACATAGGTAAAACTGAGATAAGGGGCAGTCTGCAGAGGCTTAGATAAAAGGTAATCACAGAGGTAAAACTGAGATAAGGGGCAGTCTGCAGAGGCTTACATACAGGGTAATCACAGAGGTAAAACTGAGATAAGGGGCAGTCTGCAGAGGGTTAGATACAGGGTAATCACAGAAGTAAAACTGAGATAAGGAGGCAGTCTGCAGAGACTTAGATACAAGGTAATCACAGAGGTAAAACTGAGATAAGGGAGCAGTCTGCAGAGGCTTAGATACAGGGTAATCACAGAGGTAAAACTGAGATAAGGGGGCAGCCTGCAGAGGCTTAGATACAAGGTAATCACAGAGGTAAAACTGAGATAAGGGAGCAGTCTGCAGAGGCTTAGATACAGGGTAATCACAGAGGTAAAACTGAGATAAGGAGCAGTCTGCAGAGGCTTAGATACAAGGTAATCACAGGGGTAAAACTGAGATAAGGGAGCAGTCTGCAGAGGCTTAGATACAGGGTAATCACAGAGGTAAAACTGAGATAAGGAGCAGTCTGCAGAGGCTTAGATACAAGGTAATCACAGAGGTAAAACTGAGATAAGGGGGCAGTCTGTAGAGGCTTAGATACAGGGTAATCACAGAGGTAAAACTGAGATAAGGGGGCAGTCTGCAGAGGCTTAGATACAAGGTAATCACAGAGGTAAAACTGAGATAAGGGAGCAGTCTGCAGAGGCTTAGATACAGGGTAATCACAGAGGTAAAACTGAGATAAGGGGCAGTCTGCAGAGGCTTAGATAAAAGGTAATCACAGAGGTAAAACTGAGATAAGGGGCAGTCTGCAGAGGCTTACATACAGGGTAATCACAGAGGTAAAACTGAGATAAGGGACAGTCTGCAGAGGGTTAGATACAAGGTAATCACAGAGGTAAAACTGAGATAAGGGGCAGTCTGCAGAGGCTTACATACAGGGTAATCACAGAGGTAAAACTGAGATAAGGGACAGTCTGCAGAGGGTTAGATACAAGGTAATTACAGAGGTAAAACTGAGATAAGGGGCAGTCTGCAGAGGCTTAGATACAGGGTAATCACAGAGGTAAAACTGAGTTAAGGGGGCAGTCTGCAGAGGCTTAGATACAAGGTAATCACAGAGGTAAAACTGAGATAAGGAGGCAGTCTGCAGAGACTTAGATACAAGGTAATCACAGAGGTAAAACTGAGATAAGGGGGCAGTCTGCAGAGGCTTAGATACAGGGTAATCATAGAGGTAAAACTGAGATAAGGGGCAGTCTGCAGAGGCTTAGATACAAGGTAAAACTGAGATAAGGGGCAGTCTGCAGAGGCTTAGATACAGGGTAATCATAGAGGTAAAACTGAGATAAGGGGCAGTCTGCAGAGGCTTAGATACAAGGTAATCACAGAGGTAAAACTGAGATAAGGGGCAGTCTGCAGAGGCTTAGATACAAGGTAAAACTGAGATAAGGGGGCAGTCTGCAGAGGCTTAGATACAAGGTAAAACTGAGATAAGGGGGCAGTCTGCAGAGGCTTAGATACAAGGTAATCACAGAGGTAAAACTGAGATAAGGGGGCTGTCTGCCGAGGCTTAGATACAAGGTAATCACAGAGGTAAAACTGAGATAAGGGGGCAGTCTGCAGAGGTTTAGATACAGAGGTAATCACAGAGTTAAAACTGAGATAAGGGGCAGTCTGCAGAGGCTTAGATACAAGGTAATCACAGAGGTAAAACTGAGATAAGGGGGCAGTCTGCAGAGGCTTAGATACAGGGTAATCACAGAGGAAAAACTGAGATAAGGGGCAGTCTGCAGAGGCTTAGATACAAGGTAATCACAGAGGTAAGACTGAGATAAGGGGGCAGTCTGCAGAGGCTTAGATACAGCGTAATCACAGAGGTAAAACTGAGATAAGCGGGCAGTCTGCAGAGGCTTAGATACAGGGTAATCACAGAGGTAAAACTGAGATAAGGGGTCAGTCTGCAGAGACTTTGATACAGAGGTAATCACAGAGGTAAAACTGAGATAAGGGAGCAGTCTGCAGAGGCTTAGATACAGGGTAATCAAAGAGGTAAAACTGAGATAAGGGGGCAGTCTGCAGAGGCTTCGATGCAAGGTAACCACAGAGGTAAAACTGAGATAAGGGGGCAGTCTGCAGAGGCTTAGATACAAGGTAATCACAGAGGTAAAACTGAGATAAGGGGGCAGTCTGCAGAGGCTTAGATACAAGGTAATCACAGAGGTAAAACTGAGATAAGGGGGCAGTCTGCAGAGGCTTAGATACAAGGTAATCACAGAGGTAAAACTGAGATAAGGGGGCAGTCTGCAGAGGCTTAGATACAAGGTAATCACAGAGGTAAAACTGAGATAAGGGGGCAGTCTGCAGAGGCTTCGATGCAAAGTAATCACAGAGGTAAAACTGAGATAAGGGGGCAGTCTGCAGAGGCTTAGATACAAGGTAATCACAGAGGTAAAACTGAGATAAGGGGGCAGTCTGCAGAGGCTTAGATACAGGGTAATCACAGAGGTACAAAGTATATTAATATAACTGAGATAAGAAGCAGTCTGTGGAGGCTTAGATACAAGGTAATCACAGAGGTAAAAAGTATATTAATGTAACTGAGATAAGGAGCAGTCTGCAGAGGCTTAGATACAAGGTAATCACAGAGGTAAAAAGTATATTAATATAACTGAGATAAGGAGCAGTCTGCAGAGGCTTAGATACAAGGTAATCACAGAGGTAAAAAGTATATTAATGTAACTGAGATAAGGAGCAGCCTGCAGAGGCTTAGATACAAGGTAATCACAGAGATAAAAAGTATATTAATATAACTGAGATAAGGGAGCAGTCTGCAGAGGCTTAAATACAGGGTAATCACAGAGGTAAAAAGTATATTAATATAACTGAGATAAGGGGCAGTCTGCAGATGCTTAGATACAGGGTAATTACAGAGGTAAAAAGTATATTAATATAACTGAGATAAGGGGCAGTCTGCAGATGCTTAGATACAGGGTAATTACAGAGGTAAAAGTATATTAATATAACTGAGATAAGGAGCAGTCTGTAAAGGCTTAGATACAATGTAATCACAGAGGTAAAAAGTATATTAATATAACTGAGATAAGGAGCAGTCTGTAGAGGCTTAGATACAGGGTAATTACAGAGGTAAAAAGTATATTAATATAACTGAGATAAGAAGCAGTCTGTAGAGGCTTAGATACAATGTAATCACAGAGTTAAAAGTATATTAATATAACTGAGACAAGGGGTCAGTCTGCAGAGTCTTAGACACACACATCACAGAGGTAAAACTGAGATAAGGGGGCAATCTGCAGAGGCGTAGATACAAGGTAATCACAGAGGTAAAACTGAGATAAGGGGGCAGTCTGCAGAGGTTTAGATACAAGGTAATCACAGAGGTAAAACTGAGATAAGGGGGCAGTCTGCAGAGGTTTAGATACAAGGTAATCACAGAGGTAAAACTGAGATAAGGGGTCACTCTGCTGAGGCTTATATACAAGGTAATCACAGAGGTAAAACTGAGATAAGGGGGCAGTCTGCAGAGGCTTAGATACAGGGTAATCAGAGGTAAAACTGAGATAAGGGGCAGTCTGCAGAGGCTTAGATATAAGGTAATCACAGAGGTAAAACTGAGATAAGGGGGCAGTCTGCAGAGGCTTAGATACAAAGTAATCACAGAGGTAAAACTGAGATAAGGGGCAGTCTGCAGAGGCTTAGATACAAGGTAACCACAGAGGTAAAACTGAGATAAGGGGCAGTCTGCAGAGGCTTAGACACAAGGTAATCACAGAGGTAAAACTGAGATAAGGGAGCAGTCTGCAGAGGCTTAGATACAAGGTAATTACAGAGGTAAAAAGTATATTAATATAACTGAGATAAGGAGCAGTTTGCAGAGGCTTAGATACAAGGTAATCACAGAGGTAAAAAGTATATTAATATAACTGAGATAAGGATCAGTCTGCTGAGGCTTAGATACAAGGTAATCACAGAGGTAAAAAGTATATTAATATAACTGAGATAAGGGTCAGTCTGCAGAGGCTTAGATACAAGGTAATCACAGAGGTAAAAAGTATATTAATATAACTGAGATAAGGGGCAGTCTGCAGAGACATAGATAGTTACAGGGTAATCACAGAGGTTAAAATTATATTAATATAACTGAGATAAGAAGCAGTCTGTAGAGGCTTAGATACAAGGTAATCACAGAGGTAAAAAGTATATTAATATAACTGAGATAAGGGGCAGTCTGCAGAGGCTGAAATACAGGGTAATCACAGAGGTAAAAAGTATATTAATATAACTGAGATAAGGGGCAGTCTGCAGATGCTTAGATACAGGGTAATTACAGAGGTAAAAAGTATATTAATATAACTGAGATAAGGAGCAGTCTGTAAAGGCTTAGATACAAGGTAATCACAGAGGTAAAAAGTATATTAATATAACTGAGATAAGAAGCAGTCTGTAGAGGCTTAGATACAATGTAATCACAGAGGTAAAAAGTATATTAATATAACTGAGACAAGGGGTCAGTCTGCAGAGGCTTAGATACAAGGTAATCACAGAGGTAAAACTGAGATAAGGGGGCAATCTGCAGAGGTGTAGATACAAGGTAATCACAGAGGTAAAATTGAGATAAGGGGGCAGTCTGCAGAGGTTTAGATACAAGGTAATCACAGAGGTAAAACTGAGATAAGGGGGCAGTCTGCAGAGGTTTAGATACAAGGTAATCACAGAGGTAAAACTGAGATTAGGGGTCAGTCTGCTGAGGCTTAGATACAAGGTAATCACAGAGGTAAAACTGAGATAAGGGGGCAGTCTGCAGAGGCTTAGATACAGGGTAATCACAGAGGTAAAACTGAGATAAGGGGCAGTCTGCAGAGGCGTAGATACAGGGTAATCACAGAGGTAAAACGGAGATAAGGGGGCAGTCTGCAGATGCTTAGATACAGGGTAATCACAGAGGTAAAACTGAGATAAGGAGCAGTCTGCAGAGGCTTAGATACAGGGTAATCACAGAGGTAAAACTGAGATAAGGGGTAGTCTGCAGAGGCTTAGATACAGGGTAATCACAGAGGTAAAACTGAGATAAGGAGCAGTCTGCAGAGGCTTAGATACAGGGTAATCACAGAGGTAAAACTGAGATATGGGTGCAGTCTGCAGAGGCTTAGATACAAGCTAATCACAGAGGTAAAACTGAGATAAGGGGGCAGTCTGCAGAGGCTTAGATACAAGGTAATCACAGAGGTAAAACTGAGATAAGGGGGCAGTCTGCAGAGACTTAAATACAGGGTAATCACAGGGGTAAAACTGAGATAAGGGGGCAGTCTGCAGAGGCTTAGATACAAGGTAATCACAGAGGTAAAACTGAGATAAGGGGACAGTCTGCAGAGGCTTAGATACAATGTAATCACAGAGGTAAAACTGAGATAAGGGGGCAGTCTGCAGAGGCTTAGATACAAGCTAATCACAGAGGTAAAACTGAGATAAGGGGGCAGTCTGCAGAGGCTTAGATACAAGGTAATCACAGAGGTAAAACTGAGATAAGGGGGCAGTCTGCAGAGACTTAAATACAGGGTAATCACAGGGGTAAAACTGAGATAAGGGGGCAGTCTGCAGAGGCTTAGATACAAGGTAATCACAGAGGTAAAACTGAGATAAGGGGACAGTCTGCAGAGGCTTAGATACAATGTAATCACAGAGGTAAAACTGAGATAAGGGGGCAGTCTGCAGAGGCTTAGATACAAGGTAATCACAGAGGTAAAACTGAGATAAGGGGGCAGTCTGCAGAGGCTTAGATACAAGGTAATCACAGAGGTAAAACTGAGATAAGGGGGCAGTCTGCAGAGGCTTAGATACAAGGTAATCACAGAGGTAAAACTGAGATAAGGGAGCAGTCTGCAGAGGCTTAGATACAGGGTAATCACAGAGGTAAAACTGAGATAAGGGAGCAGTCTGCAGAGGCTTAGATACAGGGTAATCACAGAGGTAAAACTGAGATAAGAGGGCAGTCTGCAGAGGCTTAGATACAGGTTAATCACAGAGGTAAAACTGAGATAAGGGGAAGTCTGCAGAGGTTTAGATACAAGGTAATCACAGGGGTAAAACTGAGATAAGGGGGCAGTCTGCAGAGGCTTAGATACAGGGTAATCACAGGGGTAAAACTGAGATAAGGGGGCAGTCTGCAGAGGCTTAGATACATGGTAATCACAGAGGTAAAACTGAGATAAGGGGGCAGTCTGCAGAGGTTTGGATACAAGGTAATCACAGAGGTAAAACTGAGATAAGGGGTCAGTCTGCAGAGGCTTAGATATAAGGTAATCATAGAGGTAAAACCGAGATAAGGGGCAGTCTGCAGAGGCTTAGATACAGGGCAATAACAGAGGTAAAACTGAGATAAGGAGGCAGTCTGCAGAGGGTTAGATACAAGGTAATCACAGAGGTAAAACTGAGATAAGGGGCAGTCTGCAAAGGCTTAGATACAGGGCAATCTCAGAGGTAAAACTGAGATAAGGGGGCAGTCTGCAGAGGCTTAGATACATGGTAATCACAGAGGTAAAACTGAGATAAGGGGTCACTCTGCTGAGGCTTATATACAAGGTAATCACAGAGGTAAAACTGAGATAAGGGGGCAGTCTGCAGAGGCTTAGATACAGGGTAATCACAGAGGTAAAACTGAGATAAGGGGCAGTCTGCAGAGGCTTAGATATAAGGTAATCACAGAGGTAAAACTGAGATAAGGGGGCAGTCTGCAGAGGCTTAGATACAAAGTAATCACAGAGGTAAAACTGAGATAAGGGGCAGTCTGCAGAGGCTTAGATACAAGGTAACCACAGAGGTAAAACTGAGATAAGGGGCAGTCTGCAGAGGCTTAGACACAAGGTAATCACAGAGGTAAAACTGAGATAAGGGAGCAGTCTGCAGAGGCTTAGATACAGGGTAATCACAGAGGTAAAGCTGAGATAAGGAGCAGTCTGCAGAGGCTTAGATACAGGGTAATCACAGAGGTAAAACTGAGATAAGGGGCAGTCTGCAGAGGCTTAGATACAAGGTAGTCACAGAGGTAAAACTGAGATAAGGAGCAGTCTGTAGAGGCTTAGATACAAGGTAATCACAGAGGTAAAAAGTATATTAATATAACTGAGATAAGGAGCAGTTTGCAGAGGCTTAGATACAAGGTAATCACAGAGGTAAAACTGAGATAAGGGGTAGTCTGCAGAGGCTTAGATACAAGGTAATCACAGAGGTAAAACTGAGATAAGGGGGCAGTCTGCAGAGGTTTGGATACAAGGTAATCACAGAGGTAAAACTGAGATAAGGGGTCAGTCTGCAGAGGCTTAGATATAAGGTAATCATAGAGGTAAAACCGAGATAAGGGGCAGTCTGCAGAGGCTTAGATACAGGGCAATAACAGAGGTAAAACTGAGATAAGGAGGCAGTCTGCAGAGGGTTAGATACAAGGTAATCACAGAGGTAAAACTGAGATAAGGGGCAGTCTGCAAAGGCTTAGATACAGGGCAATCACAGAGGTAAAACTGAGATAAGGGGGCAGTCTGCAGAGGCTTAGATACATGGTAATCACAGAGGTAAAACTGAGATAAGGGGTCACTCTGCTGAGGCTTATATACAAGGTAATCACAGAGGTAAAACTGAGATAAGGGGGCAGTCTGCAGAGGCTTAGATACAGGGTAATCACAGAGGTAAAACTGAGATAAGGGGCAGTCTGCAGAGGCTTAGATATAAGGTAATCACAGAGGTAAAACTGAGATAAGGGGGCAGTCTGCAGAGGCTTAGATACAAAGTAATCACAGAGGTAAAACTGAGATAAGGGGCAGTCTGCAGAGGCTTAGATACAAGGTAACCACAGAGGTAAAACTGAGATAAGGGGCAGTCTGCAGAGGCTTAGACACAAGGTAATCACAGAGGTAAAACTGAGATAAGGGAGCAGTCTGCAGAGGCTTAGATACAGGGTAATCACAGAGGTAAAGCTGAGATAAGGAGCAGTCTGCAGAGGCTTAGATACAGGGTAATCACAGAGGTAAAACTGAGATAAGGGGCAGTCTGCAGAGGCTTAGACACAAGGTAATCACAGAGGTAAAACTGAGATAAGGGAGCAGTCTGCAGAGGCTTAGATACAGGGTAATCACAGAGGTAAAGCTGAGATAAGGAGCAGTCTGCAGAGGCTTAGATACAGGGTAATCACAGAGGTAAAACTGAGATAAGGGGCAGTCTGCAGAGGCTTAGATACAAGGTAGTCACAGAGGTAAAACTGAGATAAGGAGCAGTCTGTAGAGGCTTAGATACAAGGTAATCACAGAGGTAAAAAGTATATTAATATAACTGAGATAAGGAGCAGTTTGCAGAGGCTTAGATACAAGGTAATCACAGAGGTAAAACTGAGATAAGGGGTAGTCTGCAGAGGCTTAGATACAAGGTAATCACAGAGGTAAAACTGAGATAAGGGGGCAGTCTGCAGAGGTTTGGATACAAGGTAATCACAGAGGTAAAACTGAGATAAGGGGTCAGTCTGCAGAGGCTTAGATATAAGGTAATCATAGAGGTAAAACCGAGATAAGGGGCAGTCTGCAGAGGCTTAGATACAGGGCAATAACAGAGGTAAAACTGAGATAAGGAGGCAGTCTGCAGAGGGTTAGATACAAGGTAATCACAGAGGTAAAACTGAGATAAGGGGCAGTCTGCAAAGGCTTAGATACAGGGCAATCACAGAGGTAAAACTGAGATAAGGGGGCAGTCTGCAGAGGCTTAGATACATGGTAATCACAGAGGTAAAACTGAGATAAGGGGTCACTCTGCTGAGGCTTATATACAAGGTAATCACAGAGGTAAAACTGAGATAAGGGGGCAGTCTGCAGAGGCTTAGATACAGGGTAATCACAGAGGTAAAACTGAGATAAGGGGCAGTCTGCAGAGGCTTAGATATAAGGTAATCACAGAGGTAAAACTGAGATAAGGGGGCAGTCTGCAGAGGCTTAGATACAAAGTAATCACAGAGGTAAAACTGAGATAAGGGGCAGTCTGCAGAGGCTTAGATACAAGGTAACCACAGAGGTAAAACTGAGATAAGGGGCAGTCTGCAGAGGCTTAGACACAAGGTAATCACAGAGGTAAAACTGAGATAAGGGAGCAGTCTGCAGAGGCTTAGATACAGGGTAATCACAGAGGTAAAGCTGAGATAAGGAGCAGTCTGCAGAGGCTTAGATACAGGGTAATCACAGAGGTAAAACTGAGATAAGGGGCAGTCTGCAGAGGCTTAGATACAAGGTAGTCACAGAGGTAAAACTGAGATAAGGAGCAGTCTGTAGAGGCTTAGATACAAGGTAATCACAGAGGTAAAAAGTATATTAATATAACTGAGATAAGGAGCAGTTTGCAGAGGCTTAGATACAAGGTAATCACAGAGGTAAAACTGAGATAAGGGGTAGTCTGCAGAGGCTTAGATACAAGGTAATCACAGAGGTAAAGCCGAGATAAGGAGGCAGTCTGCAGAGGCTTAGATACATGGTAATCACAGAGGTAAAACTGAGATAAGGGGGCAGTCTGCAGAGGTTTGGATACAAGGTAATCACAGAGGTAAAACTGAGATAAGGGGTCAGTCTGCAGAGGCTTAGATACAAGGTAATCATAGAGGTAAAACTGAGATAAGGGGCAGTCTGCAGAGGCTTAGATACAGGGCAATAACAGAGGTAAAACTGAGATAAGGAGGCAGTCTGCAGAGGATTAGATACAAGGTAATCACAGAGGTAAAACTGAGATAAGGGGCAGTCTGCAAAGGCTTAGATACAGGGCAATCACAGAGGTAAAACTGAGATAAGGGGGCAGTCTGCAGAGGCTTAGATACAGGGCAATCACAGAGGTAAAACTGAGATAAGGGGTCAGTCTGCAGAGGGTTAGATACAAGGTAATCACAGAGGTAAAACTGAGATAAGGGGGCAGTCTGCAGAGGCTTAGATGCAAGGTAATCACAGAGGTAAAACTGAGATAAGGAGCAGTCTGCAGAGGCTTAGATACAGGGTAATCACAGAGGTAAAACTGAGATAAGGGGGCAGTCTGCAGAGGCTTAGATACAAGGTAATCACAGAGGTAAAACTGAGATAAGGGGGCAGTCTGTAGAGGCTTAGATACAAGGTAATCACAGAGGTAAAACTGAGATAAGGAGCAGTCTGCAGAGGCTTAGATACAAGGTAATCACAGAGGTAAAACTGAGATAAGGGGGCAGTCTGCAGAGGCTTAGATACAAGGTAATCACAGGGGTAAAAAGTATATTAATATAACTGTGCCGGTTATGCTAAACTGGGGAATGGGTAATAAAGGGATTATCTATCTTTTTAAAAAACAAAATTGCTGGTGTTGACTGTCCCTTTAAATAACAGGAATGGGGCAAAATAAATAATGAAAGTAGATTGTAAAGTTGCTAGACTACACATAAACATTATGCTTTTTTAAAGGGACGCTGAACTTCAAAAAATAGGTTATCTATTTGAAAGGACATTATAACAAATGTGAAGTACAAACGGTTTAAATTCAAATACATACAGCAGTATCATTTGTCTACTCCCTGCTAATGTTTATTGGCTGTCGGTACTTCCTGCTAATGTTTATTGGCTGTCGGTACTTCCTGCTAATGTTTTATTGGCTGTCGGTACTTCCTGCTAATGTTTTATTGGCTGTCGGTACTTCCTGCTAATGTTTTATTGGCTGTCGGTACTTCCTGCTAATGTTTTATTGGCTGTAGGTACTTCCTGCTAATGTTTTATTGGCTGTCGGTACTTCCTGCTAATGTTTTATTGGCTGTCGGTACTTCCTGCTAATGTTTTATTGGCTGTCGGTACTTCCTGCTAATGTTTTATTGGCTGTCGGTACTTCCTGCTAATGTTTTATTGGCTGTAGGTACTTCCTGCTAATGTTTATTGGCTGTCTGTACGTCCTGCTAATGTACACTTGCTGGTAAGCCTTATTGGCTGATGGGTTTTTAATAATAATAATGCATATTACTTGGTTATCCATACAAAAATCAGCATCCACCTACACAGCAATAATAAAAGTTCAAATCTTTACTTAATCTTTATAAAAAGTCGCAATGAAGGAAGTTTATAACAAACCATTAAACTTGCCTGACATACGCGTTTCACCACTCTTTGCCTGATAGCTACAAATGCTTATAGTATCCTATTGATAGTGCTGGATTAGTTTCTGTTTAAACAGCTTTTTCTTAATACAGTTTTTTTTTTAAATAGTAGATATAACATTTTTAAGTAGAAAATCCTTTTATTGTGAATATTTAAATGCGTTTAATTTTCTTACAAATTTCATGCTTAATTCTCACTGCCTAAACATAGATTTCCACATGTCTCTTGCACATTATAAGAGTCCTGATCTTCTCTACCACCTTATCTCCCCCTGCCACTCCCATGTAATGCCCAGAATGTGCCCCAAGTCAACTTGACTCCACCTCCTGGTCATCCTTATTCATCTGGGACTGGAAATAATTGTAGGTATGCTAACACATAAGGCTGGACTTGCGCTTCCAGAAGCCAAAGATTGCCTAGAATTTTAGTTTCTTTTCCTATGGGGCTACTTTCACAGACACCACCATTACCCATGCAGCTGGCTGACCGCTCAGTTACAGGTCACTGGACAAAAAAACTTGTTTCTCAAGCTTCACCAGATGCCATTCTATGCACAGTGGGCATTAAGCTTTAGTGAATTCCCTGCTTAGAAGGGCATAGAAAAATGAGCAGGCTGGGGAGACAGAGCATTAGTGAATCCTGTCAACCTCATATTGAACACAAGAAAGATCCACACCAGATTATGAGAGACATCATGTATTTTTGTATGTCAGTATCTCGTGTGATTTGGCCTCTCAAGCCTCAGTCATTTCTAAATTATTAGATAAAAAGCCCATTTACCATAGTTGGCAAGATCTGGAAAAAAATATCCAGGAACAGTTTGCAAAAATGCAATCAAGGAAGCAACCTATATCCACTAATGGTTTGCATAGCCCATCCCACTTTGCTCCACCCCCAAAACACCCAAAATAAATTACACAAAATATTAAATATTGTATTATTGAGTCTAATCTCTAAACTGCAGAAGACTCAAGGATGCCAGCTCACCAAGCAAATCTATATCTTCAAACATATACATAAGACCAACAAAGACGCCTGATTTGCAAAGTCACAAAAGTTCATCTACGCCAAACTTGCACCTCATGAAAGATTTATACAATGTGGGACAGACTCCTTAACAATCATAGGACAGGAGCTCAAAACAGGGTAAGTCCTAGGAAAATCAACGCAGTTGATCGTTTTACAACTGAAGTTCTCTCTCCCTTATCCCTATGTATTTGTGCTGTATCTTTCTGTATTGTGTTTGCTCTGTTATTATTTCGCACCTACCGCCTACCCAGCTAACCAGCCCGCCCACCTTCCTGTTGAATTTAATGGCGATAGCTGCGCCGAAGGCAAGCCTGTCAGCGCCCCGACCGCACCCAATGCCACGAAGCTTGGCTCCAGAAACTGCCACCACTACGACGCCAGCACCCTCCACACGCTCAACACCAGTAAATCGTCCGCCTGCCACCACTCAACACCTTCGGACCTTTCACCTGCCGGAACTGCTACTTCCCCTCCCTTCGGACCACAACCCAACAAACTAACCCAAAAACAGCCACAATTACCTCAACTGCATCCTCCTCAACACCCGCTCCATCCACAAGCACGCCCTCGACATCTCGAACCTGCTTGACTCCACCTCCCCTGGCGTCGCCTTCCTCACTGAGACCTAGCTAAACCCTGCATCAGCGCCAGACATTGCCATTACCCGATGGCTACAAGATCTGCCACAAAGACCGCAGCAACCAACCTGGAGGAGGCATCGCCATCATCCACAAACACACCATCCAAGTCACAACGACCATTCACCAGGCCTAGAACACCTACACTTCAAGATCCAGGTCAACCCCAACACCACCCTCCGTGGCACCCTCGTCTACAGACCTCCCGGACCTCATCCCGCCTTCTGCGACTCCATCACCGACCACATTGCACCCCATGCCCATGGACTACATTCTCTTCGGTAACCTCAACTTCCATCTTGACAACCCCAATGATCACAACACCTCCATCCTCCTGGAAAACCTAGGAACTATCAGACTGAGGCAACTCAAACTGCCCAACCCACACAGCCGGTCACACCCTCGACCCTATCTTCTCCTCAGGCAACCACATCTCAGTCAATCACATCACCGAACACGTCTGGACTGACCACCACTGCATACACTTCCCCTTCAACAAACCCACCACGCACCTCTGACAGTACCACCCGCCACGCAGAAACTGGAACAACATCACCCAAGACCAACTACACCAAACCCTAAACAGATCCTCCCCACCTACCTCCTCAGACCCCAACTCCTCCACCTGCAACCTCCACCGCTGGATTACAGTCTGCTCCAACACCCTCGCCCCCCTCAAAAAACTATCTGGCCGCAAACCCACCAACAAGGCCAGCTGGTTCACCCTGGCCCTCCAGGACTCCAAACGCCACTGCAGATGATTGGAAAGAACCTGGAGATCCAGCAAGACCCTTCTTGAAAAAGCTGCCTGTAAGGAAGCAATCACCACCACCTCATAAAAACCGCCAAAAAAACAGCCATCCAAGACAGAATCAGAAACAGCAACACCACCAACATTCCACCCTCCCAGGACCTCTGCAATACCCTCGCTGCACACTTCCACAGAAAGATCCTCGACATCTATGACAGTTTCACGCCTCATAGCTCAACCACCACCCACTCCCCTACACCCTATAACACACCTCCCAAATTCGCCCCCCCCTCACCACAAACGGACTATCTGGAGCCCCGTCACCACAGATGACACCCTCAGAATCATGAAATCCATCCACTTCGGCGCACCCTTGGACCCATGCCCCCATCACCTATTCAACAAAGCAAGCAACACCATCGCCCCTGAACTCCGCCGCACCATCAACTGCTCCATCAAAACTGGCACCTTCCTGGATATCTGGAAGCACGCAGAACGGACCCGTATAACTACCGCCCCATCTCTCTACTCCCCTTCCCGGCCAAAGTCATAGACAAGTCCATCAACTTGCAACTTATTGATCATATTGAGGCTAACCACACCATGGACCACTCCCAATTCGGTTTCAGAAGAAACCACAGCACCAAGACCACCCTCCTCGCCGCCACAGACGACATCCGTGTCATGCTCGACCGAGGAGAAACCGCCGCCCTCATCCTCCTAGACCTCTCAGCAGCTTTCGACACTGTCTACCACAACACCCTCCGCACCCACCTACACAACGCCGGCATCTGCAGCAAAGCCCTGGAATGGATCACCTCCTTCCTCACGGGCAGGACCCAGAAAGTCAGACTCCCGCCTTTCTCCTCCAAACCCACACCAGTCAACTGCGGTGTACCGCAAGGCTCTTCGCTGAACCCCACCCTCTTCAACATCTACATGGCCCCTCTTGCTGCCATTGTCCGATGCCACAACCTCAACATCATCGCCGACGACACCCAGTTAATCTTCTCACTCACCAGAGATTCCACAACCGGCAAAAAGAATGTCCATGAAGGCCTGACAGCGGTCGCCGCCTGGATGAAGGACAAGCGGCTCAAACTAAACACAGACAAAACCAAAGTCCTCCTCCTCGGACCCAATAAATCTGTATGGGACGACTCCTGGTGGCCCACAGCCCTCGATCACCCTCCAACCCCAACCGACCATGCACGAAATCTAAGCTTCATCCTGGACTCCTCGCTTTCCATGGACCGAAAAATCAATGCCATCACCTCAACATGCTTCCATATTCTCCACCTGCTATGAAAAATCTTCAAGTGGATCCCTACCAAAACCAAGAAAACAGTCACCCACGCCCTTGTCAGCAGCCGGTAAGACTACGGCAACGCACTCTACACCGGCTCCACCATCAAACTCCAAAAGAGACTTCAATGTATTCAGAACGCCTCAGCCAGACTCATCTTCGACATCCCTCTCCAATGCCACATCACTGAACACCTAAGGAACCTTCACTGTCTGAGTCTTGATAAAGGTCACTGTGAGACCAAAACGCGTTGACTAGGTAAGGACAATTCTATTCTTATACCCTTTGAAAGCAATCTACACTATTGTATATTTCTTCCTTTGGCAGATGGATTATTCAGAATCAACAACTGAAATCCACTGAACATAGGAGCCGCTACTGACATATAAATACTGAAGTTGGGGCATCAAAGTACTTTTTTCACTATCTGGCTTTAGCCAACCTCACTTTTTTATCGTTTTCGAATTATACATTTTTACGAACCAGTCTAAGAGCTAAAGACTTCAAAATTCAAAGGCACATCTTATCACTGTTTAATTCAGAACTTTTTGCACTTCATTTTTGTTTTCCTAATTTGGTTTTCGTTTTTGATTTTTATATCTATTTATATTTGCCTTCATCTGGTTTTAGACAGCGAACACAGCTAGCATTTTTCTACACTTGGTTTATACACTACACCAACATCACACTGACACCTTTAGATTTAGCTTGGATAACCACCGTTGATTTGTTTGTTCACGCCACTGCTCTATATAATAATTTTTGAACACACATTCGAATGTACCATTGTATTGTCGCAGCCAATATACTAAACATCCAATAAACACATAATTGAAGCACACGCTGCGAGTTCTCCCATCTCTGCACTCAGTTTGTTTATATCCCTTTCTTTTTTTGATAAGGATATAGGAATCTAACAGCTCACTGAATTTTGTTATTACACGCTCAGCTTGTGAATTGAATCTATAAATTTATTATTGGAA
>NC_069505.1:921835-926835 GCF_027579735.1 Bombina bombina
CTCGCAGTATAGAATGGCGAGAAATCCAGCATAGTATTCAATCCCCTAGGTGCTATGGTATCCAAAGTGTAAATCCATCTTGTCTCCATTCCTAGGAGTCGATTGCCCCTGTCACCTCCCCTTGTCAGCGGTGGTACTTGATCAATCAACATGGTTTTTAAACTCGATACACCAGGTAAATGGCCTAAATAGTCTATCTAGCCCTATCAAATTTAAACTTGAATATGACATTGATAAAGTACATTTTTTGGACCTTAATATTTTTAAGGTAATTGACAAAGAGGTATGTAGGTTTGGTACATCCCTTTATACCAAGCCCACTGACCGTAATTCTCTATTAGATGCACGGAGCTATCATCCCACACACCAGAAAAAAGGGATAGTAGCCTCCCAGCTCACTCGGGTTCTGCGCAACAACACTGAGGCACACAATAGAACAACACAACTTAATGAGATGTCAGAAAAATTGATCATACGTGGATATTATAGAAAGATGGTTATGGACATTAAAGAAGAAGCCACAAAACGTTTTGAGGGCAATGTAACTAGAACAAAGGAAACCAATATCTTCTAATTTTTATCTTCTAATTTTTTCTTTACCCTACCTCATTTGAATATGGAGGACTACCCGGATTTGACATCTTTACCGGAGACTATCTCAGCTATCCAGGATGGAGATGAAGTGAATACAGATACATTTGTATACACAGATGAAGACGTGAACAGGATTCTTGTTGCAGCAGACCTGAGTGAGTTGAGGGGTGAAACCCCTATCAATGTATATCACAAGTTACTTAATTTGAGGAAGAGGTTAACTGATTTCCACTTACATGCAGTCTATCTCTCTAACTATCACAGGAATAAACAAATCCCTAGGGGTTTCAGAATGAAAAATGTTCCCACTATTGGTCGCTCCAATCCTGAGTTTTGTCGCAGGTGGTGCTCTATTTTAAATAAATGTTCCTATGACCTTATATTATTGGTCATTGAGGAAGTAACCAGATTAGAAAATAAAATGAAAATAGAGATTGATGCTATTAAATCAAGCAGTTTGGAGATCATGACCGGCGACAAAACTCAGGATTGGGTCACTAAATTGGAAACACAAGTTAAAAAGTATAAAAGTGATCTTGTGAGTTTTAAAAATAGAAAATTAACATCTGTTGAAAGTGATTATAGAGAAAAACGTGTGTATAGATGGCTATATGGCAAGGATCAGGATATATCTCGTGGCAGACGCAGATTCAATAGGACTAGAAATACACTTGGTACCATTGATACTAGTGGTGGGGACTCATCTGAGGGTGACACAAATGATGATAAACAGAATAGACCAGCACCAGAGTCAAACGCGGCTTCTTTTTCTGGGGTAACGACCAGAGCAGCCACAAAACCACCACTAGGATCGAATACAAGAAAAGATACAAGAGAACCCACATTAGACGGGGGGGATACCACAAAAAAGAGAAACCAAAAGAAAAAATAGACATTGTGTTTAACCTCAGTGACCGTTGTCTTACTGAGGCTGAACATGGTGTATTGAATCGTGGCCTTTCATTTGTACCGACTCCCAAATGTGACAAATTTGATAAAATTGTAGATGCACATAGTCTACAGAGGAAATTAAAATTAAAGGATTTCTTTAAAGATAAAGATATAACCACCTATGATGAATCTGTCTTTAAACCTAAATCTACTTTTGAACCGGCTACTACTCACCCAACTATCAAAGGTTATACACGTATGATCTGTCATGACATTGATTTGGATCAGGCCACATCAGGCTTTTCTAATCTATCTCCTGATGAGTACAGGGCCATTAGGGATTTAAATGATGACAAGTCAATTATCATAAGACCTGCGGATAAAGGGGGAGGGATTGTCCTTATGAATTACCATGACTACCGGCAGGAGGCTCTACGCCAATTAGCTGATAAAAAAGTTTATGTACGTTTGAGAGGCAATCCCACTGCCACATTTAAAAAACAAATTGATCAGTCCCTGAGATCTGCAAGGGAGGCATGTGTCTTAAGTGATAAAGAATATGATTTTTTAACTGTAGCCTTTCCTATAGTCCCAGTACTTTACTTGTTACCCAAAGTGCACAAGACACTTGATCAACCCCCCGGCAGACCGATTGTGTCTGCCAGGGGTTCATTGTTCTCCAATATAGCCAAATTTATTGATCATCACCTTCAACCAGTTGTTAAGGACACATTCGCTTATTTACAGGATTCCCCTAGTCTAATCAGAGTTTTGAGAGCTTTTGATTCCCTGCAGGCTGGTGACATCCTGGTCACCATGGACGTTGACAGCCTGTACACTTCCATCCCTCATGTGGGAGGTGTGCAGGCTGTCAGGTCCATGGTGGTGGGATCTCATCTGTATAAGGGACCTCCCATTGAGTTTCTGTTGGACCTTCTGCAGATTTGTCTAGAAAAGAATTATTTCAAGTTTGAGAGGGACTTCTACTTGCAGATCTCAGGGACTGCCATGGGGTCAAATATGGCCCCCACGTATGCCAACCTCTACATGTCCTGGTATGAGCATGTTTTAATGCGTCCTCAGGACATAGTAGAGGTGGTATATTACACGAGATATATTGATGACATCCTTTTGATTTGGCGTGGGACCCCGGAAACTCTGATATCCTGGGTAAATGGCCTAAATAGTCTATCTAGCCCTATCAAATTTAAACTTGAATATGACATTGATAAAGTACATTTTTTGGACCTTAATATTTTTAAGGTAATTGACAAATAGGTATGTAGGTTTGGTACATCCCTTTATACCAAGCCCACTGACCGAAATTCTCTATTAGATGCACGGAGCTATCATCCCACACACCAGAAAAAAGGGATAGTAGCCTCCCAGCTCACTCGGGTTCTGCGCAACAACACTGAGGCACACAATAGAACAACACAACTTAATGAGATGTCAGAAAAATTGATCATACGTGGATATGATAGAAAGATGGTTATGGACATTAAAGAAGAAGCCACAAAACGTTTTGAGGGCAATGTAACTAGAACAAAGGAAACCAATAACTCAGAGGAGAAAATCAACTTCATAACTACTTTTGATCCAAAAGCAATCTCTAAACATTGGGACTTGGTACACTCTGACAAGTCTTTACCATTCGTGAAACAACAACACCCTAGAATGGTTTATCGAAGAGCGAGAAACTTGCGGGACCTGCTAGTAAAAACGGATCCAACTAGGTGCTATGAGAATACTACATGGCTAAAATCCAACAAAAAAGGCTGCTTTAAATGTGGCGACTGTGTCACGTGTGACAGCATGCTTAAAGGTGACACTTTCCAGCATCCACATACGAACAAGCGCTACAAAATCAAACACAGACTCTCATGCATGAGTACCTATGTGATTTATATGTTGATTTGCCCCTGTTCCCTTGTTTATATAGGGAAAACGGTCACTACATTTCGGGAGCGTATGGCCAATCATCGCTGTGCGATCAGGGAAGCCATCAAAAATGGCGACTCTGATCAGCCAGTAGCACGCCATTTCGCCAAACATAAACATGGTGTATCGAGTTTAAAAACCATGTTGATTGATCAAGTACCACCGCTGACAAGGGGAGGTGACAGGGGCAATCGACTCCTAGGAATGGAGACAAGATGGATTTACACTTTGGATACCATAGCACCTAGGGGATTGAATACTATGCTGGATTTCTCGCCATTCTATACTGCGAGTTGATTTAACTTCTCTATATGGACTATAACTGTTTATTCTACCATAAAACATATCCACTATCAATGACTTTTAAATATGACTTTTTATCACTCTCAATTTATAAGTCCTCAGGTATTCTCTGCCATACTCCAGGAGACACCAAGAACACACGATTTGACTAACTGCAGACATGCATGTATATACCAGTCATTATCCAAGATTTGAGATGGTTAGTGATGAGTTTTTACCCATTTTCCTTAATTTTTCTCATATAATTGTTTATAGGTGGTAATGTGGTATTGCATATATGTCTGCTGTTGGCTTAGGTTGCTGTATGTTCACCATATTCATGCCTTTATGTTGTTACATTCGATCATCTATGATCGACTACCTTTGTTGTTTTTAATACACTGGCATTCTGACCTACGGCTAAACTGTGGTATTCTATAGCTCCCTTTAATGCTGACAATAGGATTTCCTTGCTAATGTTTAAATTGAATACTTGTACCCTATTGGATAGACATTTCCTTATTGTCTGAGAATATCGTCAGACAACAAACAGTTGTCACTATGACAACCGGCGTCACCACGTGGTTCACGTGGATGACGCGATTTCCGGTCATATGACTTCCGGTTTAGCACCATGCAAGCCGTGATTGCGGCTTGGCGCCATCAGATGCCACAGGGTTATTTAAGGTGAAGGGGTAATGTATGTGTTAGTCGTTTTTTTGTACATTCAAACTGTTTGTATTATGCATTTGATAAATTTAATACCAACATTGTTATTATTCAGAGAGTCAACAAATTCTGAGAATTCTGAGTCCCCGCCACACCAGATGAGGAGGAGGTCATCAATGTACCGTCCATAAAAATGGATCATGTCTGTAGGAGTTACTATCTCCATAGATGTGGGACAGCTCCCACCAACCCATAAAAAGGTTGGCATAGGAGGGGGCAAACTTAGCCCCCATAGCTGTCCCAGAGGTGTGGGACAGCTATGGGGGCTAAGTTTGCCCCCTCCTATGCCAACCTTTTTATGGGTTGGTGGGAGCTGTCCCACATCTATGGAGATAGTAACTCCTACAGACATATGATCCATTTTTATGGACGGTACATTGATGACCTCCTCCTCATCTGGTGTGGCGGGGACTCAGAATTCTCAGAATTTGTTGACTCTCTGAATAATAACAATGTTGGTATTAAATTTACTTCTGAGTTAAGTAAGAATACCACTAACTTCCTGGATATCACATTGGAGGGTACTGCACAAGGTAGAATCATTAGTAGAATCTATCGTAAGC